>NW_010231755.1:19249-80464 GCF_000690775.1 Eurypyga helias | reverse complement strand
CCGGCTTTAAAACCCCCTCAAGAAAGGGAACCCGGAAATCCAATATGGCTTGTCGGGATGCGTTTGCCACGAAGCCGCCGGTGACCAAGCCTACGGGGCTACTCTGGTGCAACAGCATCCGCTGTTTCGGTGGCCTCTCCCTCCCCCCGCTGCCCCCCCGGTACTCCACCAACCGCAGGTTTCTTCCTCGCGTCACGTATTGCTTTTATGATCAGTATTTATTCCTGCTTTTCCGACTTCTTTAATACTCAAATGAGGATCTGTTCCCTACAGCTTGACACAAATTTTAAAGGAAGTCCCACTGTCCCGTTTTGGTTTTTAACCTCACTATTACAAGGCGCTCTACAAAAGCTTGCAAAAAAGCCAGATTTTCATTAAATCCCTTTGCTGAAGTTAACTACTCGACTTTTTTTTTTTTTTCTTTTTTTTTTTTCCTCCTATGATTTAAAACTTTACAAAGAGAGTTATAAAAAAGGTAAATGGGATTTGGCACCTTCAGAAAAAATCAAAAGTGTAACTCAGATCAAAAAAATGCGGAAACAAAATCATTGATATTTACAAATTAAAACGCCAGTGAAGATGTCTTACTACGCTCTTTCACCTTGATTTCTCTTCTAGAGTACTTTCGGACTGTCTGTTACTGAGCATCTTAAAAAATGCACTGATTACAGATTGGAATGGACAGAGACCAAATAGCTTCCTCACAGTTCCTTCTTGGTGGCCAGTACTCCGGCAGCTTTTCCACTCCTAGGAAATACGAGGTGCCGAGCGATCGTTCGTCGTCGTCTTCTTCAGTTTGACGCCGCGCCGAATGGCGTTCAGCATATCCTCACCTTGCGGGGCGTCCCCAGGGCTCAGGTCTCCGGGATCGAGCTCCGGCTGGCCGGCGGGCGTGAGGGTGCCGACCCCATCCCGGTCGCTTTCTTCCCCCTCGCTCTCCGGAACCGCTTGCCTCTGCTCCTCGGCAGCGCTCAGTTTCTGGCTCGAGGCCGGCGGGTTGACAGACGCTTGGCCGCTCCATGCGGAGGAGGGCATGCTGGTGACGCCTTGCCCACCATCTCCTGCCGCCGGAGACTCGGGACTTTGCTCGGGACATTCTTCTGTCCCGGCGAGGGTGCCGGGCAGCCCCCCCGGGATGTCAGGGACGGTTGGTGTTTTGACAGGAATCACGGGCGTCTTGATGGGAATCGGCCCTCCGCCTATGGTGCCGCGTCTGACGGAAGGCTTGGTGGAAGGGGTCCGCCGGATGGTGGCGACGCCGGGGGTGACTATGACCGGTCCGAGCGTGGTGGGCAGACCTGCGGTGGAAGCAGGACGCTTGGTTTGAAACATTCTGCGATAGGACTGGCTAATGTCGCTGTTTCTTGGGATGGTGGAAGATTTGTCAAACTCCTGTTGTTCTGCCTCCTGGTCACCACCCACAGAGAAATAATCATAATCTGAAACTGATGCCAAAAGATAGAGTTAGGAACAAGGTGGAGAGGACAGCTGAGTCACCTCGCGAGGCCTAGGGCACGCAAACCCAAAAAAGTATATATAACCCAAAAAAGCCTGGAGGTCTACAGCAGTTAAGAGAGGTTTCACCTTTAGGAGGAAGGAAGCCTGAAGTACTGCGACCAAGACTCTCAGCCTGCGTGGCTGGAGGCAGGCACTACAGCCGGCCGACCCCAAAGCTGCAGGGTGCAACCCCAAAGCTGCAGGGAGCCCACATCTCTGGTGGAACTGTACACACTCGGTACCTTCTCTGAAAGAACCAATGGAGTAACGAAGACTCAGTGTTTGTTGCCGACACTGATACCCAAATCAGCATCCTACAAGCCATATGCTACCACTTGTAGATACAAATACTTAAAACAGCCAGTGACTAAGAAGTGCACTTCCGACTAGGCAATGAGGGGCTCGGGGACTGTGTACCAGTGATTTCAGCAGCAAGTTTGCTTATTTTGCAAACAAAGTAAATCCCAGCTGTCCGTGCTGAAAACTCAGCCTCGGCTTTAACCACTGCATCAGGTTCCTTCCTTTCCACGGAACTGCTGAGCCAAGCCAGGGCCTCCGCAAGCCCTGCTGCCGCTGGTGACTGCGCAGCACGACCGACCTCAGCTGAGCAAACAGGGCGGATCCTGAACTGCAAACACCACACTCAGTCCCTCTCAGCTGGCTGCTGGTTCTGAAACAGGCTACAACACCCAACACCTTGGTGTACCTTCCCAGGTATGGCCAAGTTAAGGTCTCCAACGGGTTCTTTTTCCAATTATGATAATTTCTGCTCAGACAGGAAATAAAAGGTCACAAAGGGAAACCAAGAACAGATTCAGAGTACTGCTGGAGCAAGAAAGCTAAGCTCATGAGCGCATATTTGCTAGGATGACAGCTCAGAAAGGACACTACTACCACAAGAAGCGTATGATGCGATACCAGCGTCATTCCACTTAACCCATGAAATGTAATTCCAGCATCTTTTAAAACGGTAGCATCCTTAAGCTAAAACTCATTCCAGTAATGCACAAGAAAATAGGATCATTCAGTATACTATGCAGCAATCCAGGTTTCTATTTAGTTAATAAATCCAGGCTGCATTCCAAGCTGGAAAAAGCTTCACCACAGCAATGTTCCCCTTTCTCCCCAGATGAGTACAAAGTCAGTGAGTGACAGCTGCTGGAATACAGCTCCTTGGCATCACAGGTGAGTGCATGATGGCCAGGCTGGGAACGCTCTGAAAAAGCACATCTCTTAGATGGGTACCTTGAGATGGGATCGTGTCCTCTGAACAGCACGGAGTTGTTGTCTGGGTGCTGTAGCCACTGGAGCACTGCAAGGAATCCCGACTGCTCCTCTGGGTGTCCAGCTGCAGCCCTCTCGACAGAGCGAGCGCCAGCTCCTCGCAGGCCTCCATCTCCTCACCCTGCTGCACACACACGGAAAGGAATCATAGAATGGTTTGGGTTGGAAGGGACCTTTAAAAATCATCTAGTTCCAACCCCCTGCCATGGGCAGGGACACCTTCCACTAGACCAGGTTGCTCAAACCCTCGTCCAGCCTGGCCTTGAACACTTCCAGGGATGGGGCATCCACAGCTTCTCTGGGCAACCTGTTGCAGTGCCTCACCACCCTCTCCAGGAAGAATTTCTTCCTGATATCTAATCTAACCCTCCCCACTTTCAATTTAAACCCATTCCCCCTTGTCCTGTCACTACAGGCCCTTGTAAAAAGTCCCCCCCCAGCTTCCTTGTAGCCCCTTCAGGCACTGGAAGGCTGCAATAAGGGCTCCCCAGAGCCTTCTCTTCTCCAGGCTGAACAAGCCCAACTCTCCCAGCCTGTCCCCACAGGAGAGGTGCTCCAGCCCTCTGAGCATCTCTCTGGCCTCTTCTAGACTCGCTCCAACCAGTCTATATCCTTCTGATGTTGAGGGCTCCACAGCTGGACGCAGCACTCCAAGTGGGGTCTCAAGAGACTCTTAACATCTAGAAGGGTTGGCCAGCCTTCACCGACCTTCAGCTGTCCCTCTTCCCAAGCAGAGCTGGTCACCATCACAACCCAACAAGATCGCATCCAACCATTTACCAGGGCTTCCAAGAAACAGATGCCTTTCGACACCGTTGCTCTACCACGACCAACACCCAGTGGCACGTTCTCTCACGCCCACCCGATTTCCACTGACCACACTATCACCCCACCAGTCCTGCTTCCGGCTAAACATGTGCCAACACGCAGCACATCAAAAAAGTGCTGGCGGAGTTGGCACATCCCTTTCTCTGTGCCAAATGACATATTCGAAAACAGAGCTTCACCCTTGTGGCAGCCGACACCGTCATGCTCCGAGGTCTCTGGGCCTCCTCAGTGGGCACGGGTGGTCCGCTCTGAGCTCCTCCACTGAGATCTGGTTCGCGCTTTTCTTTGCGACGTTGCAACGTGTTCACCATTGGTTGATCGTACGGGCCTGGTTTGGCCCAGTCCTAAGGAAATGTGCTTGTTAGTGACAGCTTCTGTCAGCAACTGCGCTTTAATTACAAGTAAAGTTATGCAAAAGGGCAATTTTAATGCAACAGATTACGTCTCAAAATGGATATGCCTTTCTGAATAAGGCTGGAAATTAATTAATCTTGAGGATATTAAAAGTCCTCACTTATAACACCCATCTCCTTTATTACAGGGAATGCAAATTGCCTGTTCTACCTAAGTGTTCTTATATGAAGGTATTTAACATCTTAATACTACAGCTTTCTGTAAACGAAATTCCATTGTGTTAAAGCCTATATTTTCAGAAATTCAAATGCAAAAAATCACCAGCACACAGCAGAAAATATACACAAATGTCCAATCAGCGAGGTAACTGTTCTAGACGTACACGAGTTCTAATATTACGTGCTGTTACGCACGTCTTCAATTCTGAAAAATTAGGCTTGAACAGATTTTTGGAGGAGCAAGTTTTTTGGAGGAGCAAGTTACTCCGCATCAGCGAGGTTAACTGTTCTAGACGTACACGAGTTCTAATATTACGTGCTGTTACGCACAAATTAGGCTTGAACAGATTTTTGGTAGACATTAGAGGAGCAAGTTAATCCAAGTAACCTCTCAGTTTACTTAATAGGTGAAATCTTGTTTATAATAATGATCTGTACTGAAGAAAGACTAACTTCACTCTGAATTACTGGTGACAAATTTGAATCAGAAATTCCTGAGGCAAGGAGGGCTCTATTCACTCAGGGCTCTATTAAGCGAAGTCCTGAGGGTGCCCAGAAACCACACATTGCACACAAAGAACAGGGTTGATCAGTGACCTGTGCTGCAAAGCAGCAGCTCCCCAGATACGAGCTGCTGCAGGGGCAAGCCCGGTCCTCAGAGGGTTTTCCTTCACCAAGGCAAGGGGTGCTTTACAACTAAAAGAAACAACTTGTGCGTGAGAACGGGCCACGTACCCCACCACTGGCGGCAGCCGACTGTGGGGCAGCCTCCACGCAGCCCTCCGATAATTAATTAACGACGGGCTAAGACCACCCCAGATTTTTACGGGCACGTCTCAGTCCGGTGCCCGAGAGGTGTGAGGCAGCTGTGCTGACAGACGCCCTTGTGCCGACAGGTATTTTGGGTTTGTCAGCACACACGGAACTCTGCTTTGCCTCAACAGCCGTGTCCTCGCCGCGAGCGTTTTGCCGTAAAACACGCTGGCAAAGAGCTTCTCACGCAGACACAGCTGGCGATGGCGAAGCCCCGAGAGCGGTGTGGCCACCCTGTGCGTGTCACACCGTCGCCAGGCGCTGGGGAGATTGGGGTGTAACAAGGTATGGCCGTTCATCCCTCGAAGAAGGTCCCACGCCTATGCGGTATCATAAAACCACCCACAGGCATCTAAGGCCTGTGCAGCTACTGTCAGCTGCGTACGGGCCTTGTGAAGACTCGGGGCAACAAACGAGACCTTCTCCCCTTGCTCTGGGGCAGAGTCTCCCAGGAAAATCGCCTGACAGGGATCAGAGTCCAGGCTCTGGAGCGGAGCTGTTCTGATGCCAAGGAAGATCCCTGCAGATCCAGCTGGAGGAACTGGAAGGAGGTACGGCACTCGGGCTTTTGCGTCGGTCTCACCCAAGCGAGCAAAGCAGGGTGAGCACGCTCAGCCTGGGGCAGCCAAGCTGGGGCAGCTTCAGCCAGCCCTTGGCTTCCCCCGGCGACGCAGGCTGCCTTACACCACCCCAGCTCCATCTACGGGAGCGTGCCTGCCTACGGCCAAGGGGGGGGCCAAGCACTGCCGCCGCAGGGAGAGCACCCCGCTGGTCACTGTATGGCTTCACTAAGCTAACCGGGTGTCCAGCCTGCAGTTCCCTGCTCCACTGAGAGCTCTGATGGTGCTGAACAAGCTCTTTTCTCGCTGAATAGAGCCCAGAGCGCTTTCAGCACTGTTCCAGAGTTAAACTGTTCCTTCCTACCTAGGTGCTGTCAGCTTTAACATGTTTTAGGCAGTACCAGAATAGACAAGGTCATTCAGAAATATCCGCCACCAGCTTTTACCTCCCTGATTATCACCATGCAGTGCCCATTCAGAGTGATATTAAACAGAGCAAATCAACAAGCGATTACATGGATCGAAAGGTACAACAACCGCCGTGCGCACACCGTTGGTATGAGGAGGTGAGGACTGCCACAACAAAAGGAACACAAACCTTCCAGCTAGGGATCTTAGATGATGGTAACATGCCTGGCCCAATGGTGTAATAATGAGCGTAGTCTGGAAGGAGGGCTGAGGGAGCCCGAGTCCACGCGCGGGAGACAGGCGGGAAATGAGGGAAAGGACCTGCACCAACTGAAGCTACGGATGGGTCACTTGATAAACTACAGTGATAAAACCCATTAGACAACTGGAAACGAAACAAATAAACAAACAAAAACAGAGAAATTAATATAAACAGAATGAATATGAAAATATACTGCGACTCTCGATGTTCTAGGGAGAAAACTTCTGTATCTTAAAACAAAAGAAAGAAAAATCTTAGCTTTGCTGCAAATACACAACAGAAAATTGATACAATGCTTGGTTCAGAAGCAAGAATGCTTGAAAGTTGTTATTTGGCATAACAAATTTCAGGCATCGGTCTAGCAGTCATTGTCTCCGGGCTGAGCAGCTCTGCCTTCTGTCCATGAAAGCGGCACACGGCGAAAAAGCCTTTGCAATTTAGGTACCGTGCAGACTGCGGACATAGAAACAAAACGTTCCCAACACTGGAGGCTTTGGCATTGGTGGCGTTTATTCTGTGGAGCTGGACAGACAGGAACAGCATACAGCCTTCCAACATGACACATTCTGGCTGTGTGATGATATGGAAGAAAATAAAAGGGGAAAACCAACAGCAAGGATTTACCAGATGAGAATGGAGACCGCTATCACTTCCCCCCTGGTTCAGAGTCTATCCCCCGTAATTTATTCCAACCACGTGTGCTTTGTTTCCCTTTTTGTTTTGGTCAAACCAACCCTCAATTTCTCAGTGTAATGCGTGTTACCTAATGGAAGAAGGGGGAGAAGCCACAAACAGCACAGCCTGGGCAAGATGCTCTTTGTTAGGCAACCAGCTGGGTTTGGGCAGCCTTCCACAATCTCTTCGAGTAGAAAAGGTGGACAACGAGCTTTTCTTAGAAAATTACCTCTGTAAAATGCCCAGTTTGTAGCTTCCCCTGCCAGATAGTTTAAAGGCAAGTGTCACTGTGGTTTATTCACAGATTTATTACTTAGGGAGTGTGCAACAGTTCCTATTCTCATCTTCACAGAGAGGAATCCTGGCTGCATCCCATGCATGGTTTTTTTTTTGTCCAAATGTTGCTGGGTTTGGATAACGAGCTAGTAGGTTTGTATGTCTTTGAGATGAAGTTTTTCACCTTATCTGTGGAGGCCCAAGCCCCCATGGTGGAGCCTGAGCTGACTGAGGTGGGGGAACTGCACTCGCTCACTGACTGGCAGGTTTCAGAGGCTTCTGAAGAGGCAGAGCTGGACGAATTCTGCAGCGTGAAACAGCACCGCAACGCAGGGAAAGGATACACAAGCCACCAAAAAAGAAAAAAACCCACACACAAACAAACAAAAAAAGACAAAAAGCACATACACAGAGACATACACAGGAGAGAGGGAAGGATGAGAGAAGCAAAGGGTTAGGGTTTTAAAAATCAATTAGAAACTGCTCAAAACCATTGCTAATGTTCAGGAAATCTATGAGAAACAAAGTAAGCCATTTGCTTAATGCGAGAACTTGCCACGCTGCTTGAGAATGAGGGAATCGAGGCAGTGTTCTCAACTCCTCATTGCAATTCCAGCGTCCCAATTCTGTTAGCTGCCTCAGAGCAAGAAGCTGAGGGAGCTGAGGGCACCTACAGTCCAAACATGCAATATACTGAGACAACCCATTTATACAGAAAAGCAGATCATCAGTACTTCAAAGACACAAAGTTTAGATTTAAAACAGGGAGCAGCAAACGTCACTTACATTCACAAGTTCTGGGATATTCTGATCTGCAAAAGTGCTTGTGAAAAGCTCATCTGCCTTCAAATATTACGGAACAGAGAAAGAAGTGCTACTTACCAAAGCTGGAGGTTTCCACAGTGCATTATCTGTATGCATGTGCCTCTGCAGGTAGTAGTATGCATACACCAAAAGCACTCTGACACCAACTTTTCTGCCCAGCAGCCAATGTGAAGGTACATGTACTCTGCTGAGTGCGTAAGTGGTGGCATGTGCTCGCCACCTGCTTTCTCTTAACAGCAGAGAGAGAAGACATCAGGGGCTTGGAGCGAAGGAAAATGCAGGACACAGTGTCTATCAAACACCTCACACATTTTGCTCCTAGCTAGGAACTTCCAACTTTAATGCGTGCCTTTACGTACATTTGCTGTTGTAAGACCTTTACATCTAATTCACCTACAGGCAGGCCAAGGTGAATAACGTGGACCATTTTACCAACTACAATGTTCTTCTACATCTCCCCCTTGAGAGTGGCATCCCCCTCCAACCGAGTGCTTGGAGATGGTCAGGAATGCTGGCAATGTTGTTGGTGCAGTACTGAGTTCTATTCAATGTCAGGAAATTCAGCACTGGCAAGACTAGTTCATCCTTGCTCATCCAAGACCTGTGAAGCAAGTCTATCTAAGGATATCCCCAACATTTTATTTTATGACAGCAGAAAGAACGTGCGCTTGTATCAAGTTTGTATAGCAAAGCCTTAGATTTCAAGGATTTCAAAATTCCATCAGTTAACCTTCGGTGAGATCTTGGGGTGAGTTTGCAATAAAAAGGCAGCTGGATAAGAGGCAGTGTAGAGGAGAAATTACTGCTAACACCTCTAGTTGTCTCACTGCTCACCAGAAACTACATATAAGGAATGTATAGTTAATTCCCTAGGGAAAAGGAGATGCCTGTCTCCTGAGATGAAACACCACCACCACAAGGATTTTGGTGAAGACTACTGGGGCTGTTGAGAAGCCAATAGAGTATCAGCATCTTCAGCGTATCAGCAAACTGTGGATTTCAGTGAAACTTTGCAAAGGCTGTTAAAAAAATGACAAAAAGCCTGTCATTTTATAGAAATAAGGCATATCCCATCATATGCTGACGTGAGATCAGATCTGCGGGTGACCTGTCAAATGTATTTAGGGTACAAGTAGGCTCAGCTAACAAGGCTTGTGTTCAAAGTGCAGAGTTGAGGTGAACGTGAGATGGGAAGAAACCACAACAAATGACATGTAGCAGTTAAGGAGAGAAAAGTACGCAGTGGGCTACCCGATGATTCAGTGGCTTGATGTTTCGTAGAACTTGTCATGTTCTTGATTTAATGTAACTCTTTCACAGGAGAAAAACCTCTTAAGAGTACAGACAAACATGAGCTGCACTTGACTCTGCCATCAAACATAACTACAGCACACTAAATGGAGAGGAGCCTATTTCTTCTCTCCTTAGAGAAAAGTATCTTACAGAAAATTAGCTTTTACACTAAAACTCCAGAGTTCCCTCTGACATTCCACACAGCTCAGCAAAAGACACTGTGTGAGCGGCCCCATGAGAACACTCACACTAGTCCTACCACTTAGTCTAGGGAAGAAATGAAAAAAAAGAAAAAAAACCCCACAATTTCAGAAAATGCTTTCTGAAACCTCCTGCTTATGGCCTGAAAGACCCTCCTGGGTCCGCACGCTCTGCACACAGCAGGACAGACAGTGACGGGTCTGAGTTCCAAATATGGTATCAGGCCACCGTGTTTTCTGCAGATGCCCCAGCGATGAGAAGTGAGAATTTGGCATTTACATCTGACAGGCTATTCCTCTTTACAAGACAGAAATGAGATCATGTCAAGTAATGGCAGAAATGGGTCATAAATGAGGTCTATTAGCAACAAAGCTGCACGGAGCACATAGAAAAAGGCCAAAAAAGCAAATTCTGAAGATGTAAATTATTCCATCTACTTGGTGTATAGGGAAAAAAAGGCTGGAAGTGGTGAACTTATTTTTGGAATAAAGTGACTCCAAGGTGAAAAAAAAGAAGAAATGGTAACTCAGCGTGGCCATTTTCAGCAGGCAAAGCTAGACAAAGGATGAACTAAGATGGGGAAAACACCTTGGTAGGTGAAGGAAATGCAAGAGATGGTGGTAGGGAAACAGGGTCTCCTTGTCTTGAGACGTGCATGGCACAGGGAAGGGGAGCCTCTGCTCTTGCTACAAAAGGATTACAACAGTGAGGAGGATGGAGAGGGAGGCAGAAGAATACTGAACTCCTGCAGGAAAAGTGTTAAGAAAACGCGAGTGGCAGCAGGTCAAAGGCTGCCTGGATCAACCAGCAGAAAGTGTTGGATGGCTGGAGTCAGGAATGGGAAGCACAGACCACCATTTCTTAGCAGAAAGTACACGAGGGGCTGAAAATAGAAACTGCACAGTGACTGCTTGGGCAAAAAGTCTCCAAACTTGTGAGTGCTCATTCTAGACGGACATCCACTGGCACACGCACTCCTGGAGCACACGCATGGGCAAAGGCTGGGCAGAGCAGTTTCTACCCCTCATCCCATGGGGTGAGAAGTTTGACTATGGAATTTTTTTCAACTTATTTTAGTAACTTCCTTTTTAAATTGATTGCTTAGTTTGAGTCATTTTTAAAATTAGTTCTTTCATTTTGGCTATTTTAACCCTGGGAGATTTCTTTTTTTCCCCACAGCTGCGATAATGGTGGTTCTGCTCTGCTCTCAAACCCTTTCTTCTAGAAAAAGCTTAAGTTAACAGTATCAGCAGAAAGCTAAAACTGTGCTCTGTACAGTAACCACCAGCTCCTCAGATGTGTGCTCTACATATGTACCTTGGTATCTGATCTCTCAGATGCTGTGCCATGGCTTGTTCTTGGATAGTGTCCCGCTGCTTGGTGTGGTATGTATGAATTCCAGCAAGGATATATATATATATAAAAAGCTGTATTTTGGGCTACTGGGAAGTATGTTTTCATTTTCCATCCCCTGTCCTACTAACCTATAAAAGGACCATAGTTATTTTGGATTACTTGCATCCTTTGTTTGCTATGTTTTCCATTCAAATATAGCATTCCTTTCTTAACCTCTTCTCTTCATCAACTACTAGACAGAGAGCTTCCTGGGCAAGGGTTTCCTAGGAGAACAAATCCTAATGAAGAGTTTGGTCCAACGTCTCTCCACAATCAGTGGAAGATGTCCCAGTCACCTTTCAAAAAGCTTTGGATTGTGCCTCAAGGTCACCTCCTCAATTTGTCTCCCTCCCTGGAACATGTCTCTACTGACCCCTCTTTTCTAGCCAGCGACAAACTTTTGGAAAACTATTTAAAAAAGGAAGTTTAGGAGAAACAAATACCTGGTGATAATTTCCAGATGCATTGCAGTTATGGTTTTGTTTTTTGTTTAATGTGTGATTTGGCAGCATTTTGTAACTTACATGGAAAACTGAACAGTTGTAACAATATATTTCCCTTAATCTGATTTCAAGCTATTTCAAGCAATGGAGTCTCCTTAAAAGCAAAATCTTTCCATCTTGCTGATCTGTACATGCAGAAGCAAGTTCACATTCAGTTTCCCTCTACTTCACCGTTTAGGGAAAGCGATTTCCAGAATATTGTAACAATAAAGACTTAGTCCTCTGCTGTCTGACAGCACATAAACAGTGTTTTTCTCTTCTTCATCTACTTCTTTCTCTTCCCTTGCTTTCATCCCCACAAACTCATAAGCAGCCTCTAAAACCCAACTGTATAATTGCTTTCCATGTGCATGTCCACTCCAAGTCCAGCGGATCCTTCTATTATTATCCCCCTCAATCAAACATAACCGTATTCCTACCATTTTACTTTATCACAGATATGCCCAGACCTCAGTTTGTCTACTACAAAGGGCAACATGTGGGCTTAGCAGCACCAGCCATGTGCAGCGTCCATCCAAGAGCGACTCTGTGCTCCCAGCAGGAGGTTTGTCAGAAGGACTCTACATGGCCGTGGGCAACACTGGCCACGGCTGACCTCAAATCTGGCATTTAGAGGAACAGTTCCGCTCCAGAAACAGACCTGTGGTGCTTTTCCAACTGTCCAGCTATACTCAAATGCACTTGCTGAATTAAAGCGTTTTAGTGACCTTTCCACATGTACGAATATCTGTTACGGCCTAACGCTTTCACTCCCAGTGATGTTAACAGCAACGCTGCAGGAAAGCTATTGTGCTAAACCAGCGTAAGGGCAGAGTCTGTTTTTATAATTGCTCTTTTCCCCGTCTCCTATGCAGAGTGTGATAGCTGTAAAGACTTACTGCTCAGCCACTATAGGCTGAAAAGCAGTCTTCATTTTGCCAGCCATCTCTTCTCTGGTATAGTCTGTTATCTTGTTTAAATCTCTACTTATTCCTTATTTGACATTTTTTTCCCCCATAGGTGATTTTGAATAAATTCAGTTTAATTTTCAGTGACACCTGCTTGTCTAAAATGTAGGTGAGAGCATAAAAGCTTCACATAGCTTACATATTCTCATTCCCATAAGAGGGGAATTTTGTGTAGTCCCCCTTCTTTTTAAATTCTCTATTAAGAGAAAATGGACTTTATTGCCTTCAAAACTACAGCTGCCAGCAGATGCCACAGCATGCAGCCAGCAAACATCAGCAAAGTGTCCACCTGCACAAGATGCATAGCTTTTAATTTCCTTTGTTGATTCCAGAGCTTGCTTTTCTGCTGTCTCAGTGTCACTACCAGAAACAATGACATCAGTGTTTTAGAAACAGTCAGCAGCCGGTGTCGCTGCTCCTCCCCACCCACCACCGAGCCTCAAAAGCACAATACCACAAGGAAGATCTGTCAGTTGGTTAGAGACACACAACATGAAATAACGCTCCAAATCGAACAGCTTCTCAGTAAGCTCACGATCACGATTATCTGTCAGCACAACACACACACTTTTACTTAGTGCTGAACATACAAAGCAAGACACTTAAGCAAAGATGAAGCGGCCAGGCAATGATCTGTTACCTTTTCCTTTGCGTAAAGGTACACAGAAGTAGAGACATACAGAGCACATACCTATTTGTTATACCAACACACTACACTTGTCAACGCCACACTGCTGCAGCCTTCTACAGCTCATGAATAGCTCAAGTGATGCTTGGATCAGTTTGCAACCTTATGGACAGTTTCTAAAGTGAAGTGAAAGCATTTGAACTTAGCTCGTGTCAGTCAGCCTGATGCCCATCAGCTTTCCAGGATGTTCTGCCTGCTGATCCCAGCCTAAGTTCTCTCCCCTGCTGAGCAGAGGAGCTTGCAAAGAGAGGTGTTGGGTTTTGTCCATGCTAAGGGCAATTGCAAAGTTACATCCTCATCAGCAAACACAGCATCATCATGTAGATTACCACCCTTTTATGCAGGTGCAGCGGATACTATAAAAACCAAAGATGATGCTAGCATGTATGACTGATGCACGTATCTTAAAAGTCAACTTCCTTACCTTGGTACTATTCCAGTTTACTTTATTATTGCTCATTTACTTTTTTTGCATTTCACTTAGGTTAGCCATAGCCAATCTAAACAGAACATTCATTTTATTAGTGTGCACAAAGTTCTTCAGGATGTCATCTATAAAAAAATGCTGATGTGTCCAGACTGGGGACAGTGCAGAAGATGTATTCATTTGAAAAGAAAGCATTTCTATTAAAATGAAAGAGGTAAATATATTAATAAACTGTTGAGCTTCCCTCGAGAACATGTTCCAAGCCTCAATGAACTGGTGTTGGTTTGGATGATACCCTAAAAACTTCAGTAAGGGTGCTACTGACTAAATGTGCCACAAAAAGTAGGGGTCTGCGTGCTGTCAAAGGCGGCCTAGGAGTAGCTCAAGTGCACAGGTGACACTTGGCAACCGCTAACACCGAAATTGTCCTCTGCTTCCTGGCTGTGAGGATTAAAACCATCTACTCCCCAGCCATGCCTACAAAACCACCTACTCCCCAACACATGAAAAGGAGTGCAACTCCATTTATTAAACTAAATGATAATTTTCTCCAGTGACCTCAGGTGTAGTAAAAACGAGTGATACTCAACGTCAGGATGTTAGGTTCGCTTTGGCTTGTAACAAAGACTTACAACGGGATTTATACTTTGAGATGGCAGTCCAGCCTTGTTTAAAAAATGTTGCAGTTGCTGTATGACTTGTTAAAAAAAACCCAAAACAGAAAATAGAATTCAGATGCTGGAAGATACATGCCATGGAGGCATGCAAACCTCTGCCTGCAGGTGGCCAGCTAGTTTTTCTAGGAATGATGCCATGAACAAATAGAGCAGTAACTTCCTTCTGCAGACCAAAAATGCTCTGGAAAAACTTTGCTTATATTTATAGCAAAATCCTTTTAGTTTGACTGGGTTTAGAATATTATATATGACTACACAAACTACTCATTTCTTACAAGTTCCATAAGGAATTAAAAATACCTCTTGTTTTTATGCAGAAACCTTATTTCTGCAAGGTGCTCGATTGAGAATCAAAAAGAGCAAGCCTATCCACAGAAAGGGATGTCATAAAAAATGGCAAAATCAAATTCATATGATACTGCTAATGGCATTTTGAATATTCCAGGCCCATAGCAAGGAAGGAATAAAAGTCATCTCTTCACCAGTATCAATACAAAGGCTTTCAGAAGGCTGTTCTGGCACCAGTATTTGTCCATTAAACAGTAAACAGCCACCAGATACTTGCCATCTGTGCACGACACTAACTGGTAACCTCAGTGGGTTAAGTGAGTATTATTCCTTCCTGTAAGGTGGGACTTCTTGCTCTTTCTTGCCTTTAAGTATCTGAAAGTTAGGCATCTAGGCTCCCTCCAGGGCCAGAGGGAAAGCCAAATCCCCTGAGAGAGACTAGTCCCGTTCTCCAGTGCTAACTGCAAAAGCAGCATAAACCACTCCAGCTAGAGGCCCAACTTTTAGATGGATGAAGTGCAGTGAGACAAACCTTACCCTCAGTGTTTAACCTGACTCCAAGGTACCCCAAAACCACACCAGAACCTTTATGTGAAAGGTGAGCCAAGCTAAGAGTTCAGCTCACGCTCAGGTTTTAGTTCTCATGCTTGCACGTACCTGGTTAGGTGCTTCTGGTGGCATGGGGGATGGCGATTTGGACTGGAAAGCATCCTGGGACATGAATCCAGAATCATGGGAGGACACACTGGACAGCCTCATGGGTGCCTGCTGAGGCAGATTGGAGCTGCGATAGCGATAGTGTGAACTAGGTGAGTGCGAGTGCGAGCCACTGGACCGGGAATCACTACTGTTAACGCTGTTCAGACTGCTGTGAGAGACAAAAGGAACAAAGAAAGGAAAGGGGAGAGGAAAAGACACAAGGGCGGGGTGGGGAGAGACCCATATACAGTACAATTAACATTCCACATGTCTCTAGCAGCAGGCAGCATAAACCGGAAAAGAAAAAATGTTGACAAATTAAATTTAAATATCTATATATATGCACATATATATCAGTAAAGAACTCTAAGCAGCTGCAGTATCCCTTGCGACCAGAGAGAAAATGGCATTTTACCTTGAATTTCACTCAAATGATCAAATTCCGTAATCACCCAGATGGTTCAAAGGGACAAAGGGATCGCTACATGCCCTCTCTAGCATTTGCTCAGCACTTGCACAGAGAACGTCTGCTGATGGCTCTCTCCTATTCCTGATTTACACCTTGTTGCTCTTGCACCGTGGCCCAAATTTCCAATGCATTCTCTAGCAGGGGGTCCTCTGGCATCACAGTTCATCTCAAAGTCTGCCTCCAGGCATGCTGTTGCAGTCAGTTAACAGGCCAACGTGTGAGGCTTTTGAAAGCACCACCAAAACCCTGTGTTTCAGAGCACCTGGGACAAGTTTCCCTCACGTGAAGGCTTTCTACCAGGAAAAATGTGACAGCATACTGAGTGAAGTCAAGCTGCTGGGTATGTAGCCTTAGTAAGAAGGATGGTCAGAGAATTAAATATCCCAGACAAATCCATTAAAAAAAAATACTCATTTTTCAAACAAAGACACTGATTTTAACCTCCAGTATCCTTGAATGACAGCAACAACATGCCAGCCACAACATGGGAGCCTTTGAAGTTTCCTGCTGGGGTGGCTGAGCAGGACTAGCAGGATGCATCAAACCAAAGGCAGCTTCCTACCATCTTGGCAGGAGCCCACTGACTAGCTGAAGGGATGGCTCTAAAGGATACCTGGCTGAGAACCGCACCTCCTGCTCACGAATTCCAGGCAACACACAAGATATACAAGTTGGCTTGGAGCAGAGGAAGAAGAGCTCTGCCTTATTTTACCCATACAACATAGTCTGTTGCCATTCAGGTTTTACCAGACAAAAATATGAGGTTGATTAGGAACAGATGATGGATTTTGGGTTTGGGTGTTTTTTTGCCATTTTCTTTTACAGCTTCAGGATATTGCATCTTTAAGCCTGTGCTCATTGCTCTAAATATGCATATTTTCACACATATATATAAAAGTTCTGAATTTTTTTTATATATATCAGCATGCAGAGACAAGTAGGTACATAGAAGAAGTCATGTTCACTTGCTCTGACATGCTATAGGTAACTTTGCTCATACACAGGGAACCTGTAGTACATTATTCATAAAGCAAACTAAAAGGTAATCATTCGAGAGCAGCTAGAAAGGTGTTGAGCAGAATACACAGTAGGGTATCTTCCTTTTCAGTAAAAGGAAAGAGTAAATGTAGACACCAGGGTATGGGGGCAACATGCTAATAAACTGTTTTATGAGAGAAAACAGTTTTTACGGAGAAAGCATAGACAGAATCCAGTGTTTCAACATATTTCAGGACAGCATTAGACAGCATTAAACAGTCAAAAAACCTGTATCAAAAAAGCATTTCCATCTACCAAACTGATAAGGCAATTGCCAAGAATGTTTTTCCTTTTCAAACAGTTTAACTTACTGATTAGTAACAGCTACTTAGAATAATCCAAAAAAATCATCACATGAAAAACAGAAAAGGAAATTATGAATGAACAATCTCAGAGCTTAGATCAGTACAGTCTGCTCTTTGATCTGATGTCGGTTCAGGAGAACTCAATCAAAAGCATCTCCAAGTTGTCTTGAGTTCCAAAGTTGTTCAGTCATGCCCATCCTTTTTAATATTCTCAGTCACACACTTGAACGGATAAAGACCACGAGGGACTGATTTCATTAAGAGTTGTTATCTAAGTATGCATACAAATCTATACCAGTCTGAATTTGCCTCCCTTTGCCCCCAAACAGGTTAAAATTAAGTATTACCAGCCTACTTACCTGCAAACACTAGATTTTCTGGACATGGTAGTACTGGGAGAGGATGGAGGAGTCTGATAAGACCAGCTGTAATCAGAACCTTTCAAATCTAAAATTACCTGATGAAAGATAATCAATAGCATCAAGGACGTGGAAATTTTTTTCCCTTATTAATAGAAAGCATCTGCTTGTCATACAACATCTGTCACCACTACAAACTTTCAGTGCCAATTGACCCAGTCCCAGTTCTCTTCCAGAATTATGCTGTACATATTACACAGGACAGTCAGCTTCAACCTTGGCCTCCCAGGAACTACCACATTAGGGCTGCTATCACAGAAGGAAAGTTCACATTTAAATGGAAAAAAATCTTTAAAGAGTAAACTGGAGATTTATTTTATGCATGCTGTGAGCTGGTTTATTTTGGGGTTTTTTTTCTTTAAAACCCCCAAATCTATTACAGCCTTAGAGTTTAAAAACTGTTGCATTTAAAAAAATTAATCGAAACTCCAATATTCAACCACAGCAGAGCTTCCCTCATTTACATTTCTAGGCCAACAATAAGGGGATTAAGGTACAACAAGAAAACTGAGTTCACGCAGCAGGGTTGGAGAAAAGGTCCTATTTGGAGTCATTTACTGAGACACGTTTTCCTATGCATTTTAAGGACAACATGGAAAAATGCTCAAATGTTAGACTGCATCAAGCTATCTAATCCCAGCAATCTGTTGACTACATAAAGACAGGGATGCTCAAATGTAGGGCGAGGGGATGACATTCATTCCTCATGTAGTCTCAGCAGAATTTGGACATCTTCATATACTTCAAGGTGTTACTGCTACCGCTTCAACATTGGTCTCACCAAATACTCCAGGAGTATTCAGTTAGTATTTATTTATTTTTTTTAAAAATTGCTTATGTTAAAAATGACGTTGCTGCAGTGAAGCATCTACAAAACATAACCGCATGCCACTAAATGCTAGTAGTCAATATGCCTCATAGCACAACAGGAAAACCAGTACCAAGTGCAAATAAAAATATTTTTCAGGTAACAAGAGCTAACCTGTTCACTTGAAGATGGCAATTTGTGTGGATCCATGGTGAGACTTTTCAGGTCATCTGATATGGTTTGTAAGTGGGTTATTTCTCCTAGCATTGATATTTCTTCTTCCTGAAAAGACAAAAGAGCAAGGCTAATCTCAGCCTTGGCTTTTAAAATCAGACCCGTAACACAATACATGACCTTTTTCTTTTTGCTGCTGAACGTGGGAATGCCCAGCAGAGCTGCTTTTTCTCTGCCCACTAAGCAATCACTTCTTATGAAAAGAGGGTTAAAAAAAAATTGTTTTATAACTATTTTAAGATTGCTGCCATTTCTGAGACCCAGAAATCTTTTCTCTCACCAATGAGATAAATAGGCCTCAGCCTTCTTTTTGTGACATCCTCAGAGAGAGAGTTTAATTTTTGCTATATTTGGAAAAGACTTAACTCTCTTCTATGTATAATCACTAATGTGCCCTAAGGATTTTAACCATGAATGTAAACAGGGGTCAAACTCATACTTCTTGGTACTGTTTGGAAACTTTGAGATAAATGCACTATGCAGGTACAGAGCATTAATACATCTAAGATTCATTCTGGCTCAAGCTACATGGACAGGTAACTCAGACGATTCCTGCACCGTAAATTACCACAGTAATCCCTTAGCTACCATGGTAATTTCATCCAGGTCCTGAGCGTCTGGAATTCACCTCCTCCTGCTCAGCCATCACCTCTCTGCTTCTCTAACCATGGTTTCTTGTTGAGATTGATGCTCTTTGTAAACAAGCATAGGGAACATTTTCCCAATACGCTGGAGACCCTTCAGCAATGCATCGTGCTTGCACAAAGCCAGAAACGACTCATCGCCGGGCTTCAGACAACCTGAGATGATGAAAATATACTCAAACCTTTTGAATGAACCGAAAAAGCTGTCATGTAGGAGGAAAAAAGCTGCCAGAAAACTGCATGGTAGCAGCCTGCAATCTGTCAGATAATGTCATTATATACACAGGGGAGGTCTTGAAACATTTATCAGTGCTAGCACTGGAGTAGGAGTAAGGAAGATTTATATTAAAATGTAATGTTAAGAAAAAAAGCAGTGGAAAAAACTGCATTAGCAATGTCTCATGTTGGTATGGATAGGGAACTCAAGCCCACTGAAGTCTTTTGTGTCCATTGTTTCCCCATCAGTCATCCTGAAAGAATTCTGTGTCTTCAGTGCTAAATTACTCCAAATGCCTACAGGAAAGGTCCCAACTCTTGCCCCTTCCTAGGCAGAGATGCAGGTTGAATTTTGGCCCTAGGAATACAATCCTAAGACATAACGAGCTACTTTTTTTAGAGGCTTTTGGCCACTTATCTAATTTGTCAAGTGTACCAAGTTAAACCAGAGAGCTCTTACTATCACGGGCCGCAGCATCGAGATGAAAGTACAGAATCGACCGCGCTCCTCGATCAGAGCTTTTCTGACAGCTTGCTTCTCGGTTTCTTCAAGCAGCAGGTACTTATCATTGACATCTTGTAAAGCGCTATCCAACTGGGGCTGAATGTCACCCCGTCCTGTATGCAGGAAACAATCAAGAGTACATTTTGTCAAAACTGTGGAACTCCATAGAGGAAGACCTTATTTTCCACCAGCACTGCTGCCGGATTGTGCCTTTGCAATTCAAGACCCATTTATTCCCTTCACTCAAAACAATAAGGGCTTTTCCCCCAGTTAAATTAAGGATTTCGTTGCATTTATTTTTTCCCTTTTTTGCCGAGAACAGAAATCAAGCTCAATTCAACAATCCCAAGACAGCGTTTCACCTAAGGACTCTCTCAACATGTTAGCTGTAGGAACCCTTCACATCATCCCTGCTGAAAATCAACATCTTGCTAACTGGGAGTGTATTAATCACTAACCCCAAGTGTATTCCTCTTCCTTCCCACTTTTGTGCTTAGCAAGGTCCTAATGACAACACTGTGGAGTCACTAAATGAGTGATGAATCTCCTGTATGAAATGGTATTAAGGACATGTTACCTGGATTGAACCACTGGATTCAAGTACGCTACACAAACAACTACAAAAACAGTTTTCTTTGTTCCAAAAGAAAAAAAAAAGCTATCAACATCTCAAATACATATCGTTTTCCAGTATTCGACTACAGAAATCAAAAAAACTCCAATGTTTTGCAATCAAAAAGCTTCACTGTGTTAATTATAGTCAACTCATAACACCAAAACTTTCTGTGACAGTGAAGTATTTTATTTTGCACCAACTGCTTACTCTGCATCATGCCAAAAATTTATTCCTCTAGGAATGGAGAGCGGCTGTTTAGTCACAGTATTACTGAGTTAACAGTGTTGCAGTTGCAAGATGGTTTCATGCAGTTTACACCTCTGAATATCCTAAAGAACCTCAGTTGTGTAAATTTGTCCCTAATCTCCCAGAAACACATGCAAACTAAGTACCCAGGTACATACTCATGCCACTGTGGCTAAATACCAGAAAATAACACTGAAAAACGGTGGGTGAGTTACAAGCATCTATGCAAAATCAATTTTTATGGACAAAACCAAGGTTTTGCTACAAGCAAGAGGAAGAAAGAAGTCTTCTGATGTGTGCAGTATACAGTGCAGATGAATCAAGGTCAGAGTTACAAAGGAAAACCTTTGCTTTATTATCGTATGCATTTCTTCAACACTCCAGAGCGAGGTGGCCATCAGCTCCCCTGCACCAATACACAGCCAGAGCCGCAGGAAAGAGCGCAGTGATGGAAGCAAAGAGAATCATGCTGGCTTAGTGGCATTACAGACTGGATATATCCAAATCCCCTCTGTATGGTTAGACGTAGTCCAGACAAAACCGCACAGATACCCACAAGCAGAGCTCTGCCACGGACCCTCCAAGAATGACGTGCAGTGCAACACCGGCACGGCCACCTCCAAGGCCACCCGCGTATCAAACCACAAGCAGGAACACCCAGTGACCAATCCTTGTAGACCAGGCTGACCGGTGTAATGTGGTCATACAGCTGTTTTGGAAGTAAATCACTTGAACAACAACAGACTCTGAAGTCGCAGTCACCTGCTTCCTCTCTCAAAATTAGCATCTTCCAGAAACAATTTACAGAAGTGTTTTGGATAACTCCCTGAAGGTCCTGTGCCTTGTCGTCTGTCATGCTTTGGAGACAAAGCAGGCCCTTCTCCCTGAAGACCATTCTGTACATTTTAGGCCCTTACCCATCCTCTTCTTTGCTATCAGATACAGTGATTAAACATTTTATACCTCTCCGGAGTTGTTCTTTCAAATTCCTTATGAAACTGAGAGTTGCATTACTGCTCAGACCCCTTTGAGGGGGAAAATTACAGCAGGTAAAATAACCTCCTGTTGGTCAAGCCTAGATACTGGCTCACTACTGTGGATGCACCAAATGTAAAATATATTAGTTGCAAACTAAATCACACTCTAATTAGTTCAGCTCTGGAGAACTGCTGTAGATGTTCAGCTGTTCCACCATATGATCATGCACTTAACACAGTAAATCCTTGTTAGCGCATCCACCTACACAGTGAGAAGACACACAATTCAAAAGCAACTGGACTCCATTGATAAAAGTGGGCTCAATTATAGCCAATTTTGGTAATTTACCTGGACCTCACAGAGCACCACATCTTAGACAAGAACGAGAGCATCCAAAACATGGGGCAAAAATAAACCTCACTTACATCTGTGTAACTCAATTCAACAAAGTTATCAGGATAATGATCAGGCTGTGTATTTTAACCCTTAGGCAAAAGCACATGCAAAACTGCATCGCCCTCCAACGTCCTCTGTACCTCTAAAACATTTCCGTTTTATTCCTTCAAGTGAGCGAGTGAGGAGATTAACAGATACAGCATCTCCTCAGCGGTGCTTTCACAGACCTGGTTTTATGCTACAGCTCTTGGGCACCTCTGTAGTCAGTGAAAACACACAAGCTGTCCAGGGTATAATTCAGAGCAGGAAACAAGCTTGGGTGAATCATTTGGATGAGGCTCTGCAGTCACATGTTTAGATGACATGAATACAGCGCTCTACTGATGTCTCCTTGCAACCCATCTTTTAGGAGCAGGAAAGCTTTATTAACATCCTTTGAAAGCTCTATAATGCAGACATCAATCTAGCAAGCCTTCTGAAATCAGGCATAACTTCCCACTCCCTGAATTGCCAGCTGCCTCCTATGGCACTGAGACAGCTTGGGAATTAGAGGGACGAGATCTCTGCTCAATTTAACCACTCTCCTTCGCTAAGCAGTGCAGAGCACAGCCGCTCCACAGCACTCCTACACCCAGAGGGCACCGAGGATGTGAGGGCCAAGTGCTGACCACCTCTGCGCCTCACCCATTTTGGGTCTCTGCTAGTTTGAATCCACTACTTATCTTAAAAGGGAACATCGACCACTGGAGAACAATGCACCTCTTTTCCCTTTTGAATTACGAGGGGAAGGTCACTTGTCTACGACATCCCTGACAACCGCTTGCACTATTTTTGCTTTGGGCATGAGGCACACTCTCATAAGGAACATCAGCAACTGATTATTGTTTCCAGCCAACATTCTCCAGCCTTTAGGTTACCCATTCGGAAACATTTCTGAACCAACACAACTGTCGTAGTGACAGAAAATAGTTCCAGTACAGTCTCATCATGGAGCAGCTATAAAGGTGCCCCTGGAAGGACACTCCTACCCCAGCTGCAGAGAGGTCTGAAGGACCCATCAAACCAATCAGCATTAGCAATGGTCAAAGCACCAAATGTAGTCCCAGGTCCCTGGTCTGTAACCAGCCAGACATGAACATGAACATGACGTAGGGATGGTTCTGCGGAGCCCATCCAGTTGTACTTGGAAGAACGAGCCAGCAACCTGAAAACTGAGGAGAAATTCAAACCCAGCCTTTCTGAACGTGGAGCGCTGGTGCTGCAGAGAGGAGCAGAAATGCAAGACCAGAAGTTGCAGACTGACTTCTCCAAAAGCACCATGCTCCAACAGCCCAGGGACTTGCAGCTTGACACAGGCAAGTAACAGCTAATGAACTGCAGAGAGGTGAACTGCTTCTCATCAATATTAACGTGAATCCACTGCTACTCCAAGGACTGGCTTAATATGTTACCTTCAGAGAGGTGTTTCACATCATTACCGTGGCGTGGCAAGAGCTTTACAGGACCAGCATGCATTAAAACCTCAGTTTACAGTGTTCTGTGTGAATCCTGGCTGAAAGCCTCATGCAGCTTCTTAAACAACCATTGTTCAAAAAGAACTTTAGTAAAGGAAATGTATTAGGGAGAAGGAGAAAAGTAAATCTCAACCCAATTTCATGCCTGTATTTTATAAGACAACTTAAAGTAGCAAAGCTGTCAGCAACAGCAAAGGAGAATAATGATTTTTCAATGCTCTCAGTGCAAGTCTGACTGCTAAAGCTGATGCTATTATTGACAAAATAATGCAGCAAATATTGGTGAAATTATTATTTACCACATTCTCACTTGAAGTGTTCCTTTGCACTTTTTTAGATGTCTGCACAGAACCTGAATATTCAATACTGGACACTTTACAGAGCAGCAGAATTTACACTGTATGAGACAATGCTGAGTACACCTCTACTCATACAAACTAAAGCAGGCTCCAAGTCATTCATTCCCAAATCATCTTTCCAGGAGCGTACCTGCTTCAGCTGCCAGGATGAATAACCCCTTTAAGTCCTGCACAGTAAAGCCAACAAATAAACTAAGATAGATCTGGGCTGAGAACAAAGAATTCTGCCACCGTTCATGGAAAGGTGGAAAACCTCATTGCTGGGGTTAACTTCAGACCCCTTCAGCAACCAAATCCAACTCTTTCCGGTGGTTATGGGAGATGTGAATCAGCAGTTCATGTTCAAAAGTGCTAAGCTGTCTCTTAAAAGTAAAGGTTCCTAGGTATCAAAGGAAACTTCCGTGTTGAATTATAAGCCAGGGAAAACACAAAGTGTGGTTTCAAACACAGGGACAAGCAGCAGGTGCCCAGTTCTAGGAGCCCAGCTGAGGCACCACAGTTGAGTGTCTCCTGACCTAATCAATCCAGGCTTCTCCAAAGGGCAACACCTGCAGCATTACACCTACAAGTGGAGCCATGATTATTTCTCTCCAGTTCAGAAACACCACATTTCATTCACAAGGTCTCAAGGCAGCTACCTCAAATTTGCAATGCAACTGAAACAGCACTCCAATTTAAACAGCTTTGAGATGTGATCAGGCAGCAGGAGACAATTGTGATGCTGATTTCCACCCAGTCCCCAGCATAAATATAGTGATTTCTTATCTATCAGTTAAGAAAGGTGCATGCGGTTTTCAGAAAAAAGGGAGACTTGGATCACAGGTTTACAAAGAACAACACTAAGGACTTCAAGCTCTAGACTTTAAGTCATATTAACAGTAAGATATTCAATTGTTTGAACATCACCGTGATAACGTGTCTATTCCATTTAACTTCTCTCCCAACTGTGACATGATTTATCAGTCTGTGTTAATCCCTTTCTAAAATCTAAAATCAGAGGTTCATCTACAATACTGATTTTCTTCTTTTACAGCGTTCCAATTAGATGCCAAAAGAAAACAAATCAAAAGATGGTTTGTTCGTTAAGATTAGGCGATATTTTAGTTTCATTAGAAATTAAAGTCTAGGCAGTTAGTGGAGACCAGACACCATAGAGAGGCCACAGCAAGGGCTACAATAAACCAGCCACCGGGGTTACAGCATGGCACAGACTTACCCAGAGCCTCAGCTGTCAGGCAGGTGCGCATGGTGAGAAATTGCAGGACACAAAATTGACACAGAAAGGAAAATAAAAAAAGTCAAACTGGTATTCCAGCATTCCTAAAGTTTAGACATTATCATCAGCGCCAAGGTAAGAGAGCGAGCAGTTTGGACTAGACTATTTTGACTCCCTCCGTTGCTGACAAAGACAAACGCATTAGCTTTGCTTCCTGATGAGCTGTTGCAAATTAAACTCCCGGTTATTTACCATACAGTTTTATTTTAAGAGACTTGAACCAGTTCAGGAACTTTTTCTAGCTTGCAGCTTCCTAGGTGAGAACGTGTTAACCCGTGCTCCAGGGAAAGCGGACAACACAGACAACCGTCAAACCCCGGTCAAGCTGACGAGGCGGCACAAAGCTCCGTCCCGCGCAGGGATGAGGGAACTCCAACTTGCAAAATTCTAAGCGGGTGCTGCGTTAGTAACCACAGCGCTTTTTGATGTTCCCTACTGCAATTACATTAATAGATTGTTAATTAAATGAAAAACTAATTGCCGATGCAATGTGGAAGAACATCAAAAAGATGAACCAAGATATGTGTGTTTTAATTAAAAAACTTTTATATATAGAAGTTTTGCAATAAACCTGGCTTGCTGTCAAAAAGAGGGGAACTATCAAGAGGCATTCAAAACTCAAGGAATGAAAATAAATCAAAGAAATATCTCCAGTTACTGATTTTGCAACAGGTCTTTGCTGAATTTTTATAACACAGAGCTTATATTATGAGCTTGCAGGGGGAAAAGAAAGAAAGGAAAAAACCCACACACAAAAAAACCCACCAGCAGGCACCATGGCTGGGTTTTTTCCCTGCAACAGGTAAGGATAATTTGCTTATTAGCTTCCCTCCTTCTGAGCTGGATCATACTGACTCCACAGTGTGTCCTGGCTCTCACTTCAGTCACCATGCCAGTCTGTACCAGTTCAGAGGAGTAAGGCTATCTCCTGGTGGAGAAAGGGTCTGGCCAGGGGTCCTTCCTGCTCCAGCCTGCTGCTCCAGGCAGCGCAAGCGCCAAGTACAGAAAGAGTACAAAGTACTTGAATGAGGTGGTCACCATTTGCTTTCAGAACTGAGGTGTTCTTTGGTTATAATTACGTTGAAGAGCTTTATGCTTTTCAGTTAAGAGTCACGGGGTTTGCACAATCATCCTCGAGAGGACTGTATCAGTATTTCAGTTTCAAAGACCAGGGTGTAACAAAACCAGCTGCAGAGGCTCCAAAACACAAACAGGTCATCTCTGCTAACTGGGAGGAGGAGAAGAAAAAGCACTTTTGGCAGCATTACAGTAAATTAATAATCATGTTCTACTCTCTCAGCTTCCTCAGAAGTAAGAATACTTTCCAAAACTGCTGCACGCTCAAAAGAAAAGGTGGTGAGTTTGGCTACTCAACGCTGATGGGACACAAGATGAAATGCTGCGCTGAGTGTTAGGGGCATTCCGCAGAAGCTCCTACGACTGGCTTAGTGATCAAACTCAGTTTTCACATTAACACGTGTTATATTATTTGGAGCGTTACATAAAACTCCTTTTCACAAATCTGTTTGGATTTAAACATTCTCCTCAAAGCTGACGCACTATCACAGGAAGAACCTGAAAATGAAACCTACCAGTCAAGTTATAGGCAGAAGGGAAACCTGTCTAGTTAATCATAAAGAGCCAGGCTGAAATACAGAAAACAAAGCCGACATGCACTCCAGATTTTACATATACATCCAGTTATATTTTAAGTTAGTCACTTGATGCTTTTTTTTAAAAAAAAAAAAACCTAAGAATCATGCATTTTGTTAACCTTCCACGATGGTTACATGCAGAGCCATGGCTGCTGTCTCTCCTCAGAATTCTATATAGCATCAACAGCTTCTAGCAGCTATGGATCCACTTAGGAGGCCTCGACCCAGCAGAAGCCTAAACATGGAATTTATTTTAAATATATGCATAAATATTCTGCTGACTCAGGTTAGCTGGGCTGACTTCTGATGTCCAGTGTCTGAAAACAAAGAGCAATTTAGAAGATGTATGCACTTCCATGCACTACGTAGCTTCATCTGTTCGGACAAGAGCTAAGTTTCAATGCTGGCGTGGGCAACATGCCCTACAGCCTATTCCCTTGGGAACAAGGGCATAAGGAAAATGATGCACCCTGAAGATCACCATGACACCCCCAGGGACTGCACGGATCTGGGAGCTGCACCAGGATCCTATTTAGACTACATATATTCAGACTTCATATAATTATTTTTTTTGTAGATAAAACAACAGAAAGAATGAAAATTACCCCTCTAAGGTCTTTCAAAATGCAAGACCTTTGCTTACACACAGACTCATCAATATAGCAGATATACCCTAGCAAACTTCCAAAAAGGACCCTTAACACCTTTTCATTTTGTTCAGGAACCATGGTGTTTTCCCCATCACTTTAAGCTTTGCAAACACCTTTATTGCAATTAACACACCTACTCTGCAAACATAATTTCTAATAAATGGTCTTAAGTGCGCTGCCTGAACTTTCAACTCGGCTGCACGGAACCAGAACAAACAGACCATGCACCAGGCAGAGAACAGGCAAACCCCAAGGTGTCCAGCTCCTTAGTGCTAAGGTGGGGTGCCCAGTCTGTAGCACTCCTGCCAGGACAAGCCACACAGCCCATGGCCCTTTCTCCCAATTGTCTTGGGATGCAGGCAAGGAGCTGCTAACGCATGCTGCAGCTGTCAGCTACAAGAGGGAGTCTCCGCAGCCTGAGGAGGCAGGGAGAGAGGACATCACGGCCACGACGTGCATGAGAAAAGTACAGGGTTATATTTGAGTTCCTGAAGCTGCCCAAAGCAGAAGAACACCACTTTCCCATCCAGTCACAGCAGAAAAAGCTTGAAGGACGTTTTTAGGAGCATGCACAGTATTTAAGCAAATCCACAGTTCAGCAAACATCTCACTTGCCCACAGATGATCATAAGGTTAATGCAAAAGTATTCTTACAAGCGCTAGGAAGGGAATGAATTGGTTGTTTTAGAGTTCCCATAGGTGAGTCAGTAACTTTACAGAAAAATCAAAGGGACAGGTCCTGCTTGAGGAAGAACACAACAAAAACAGTAAGTCTGAGGAACAGGGAACCAGGAGAGTTCAAGACACAGTAAGACATTCATGCACTCAGCCACATGCCTGCCAGGACAGTTTCACCCAAGAGCTTCCCTGCCTGTAGTTCAAACCTCATTTGTGACCTGAAGCAGAATCACTTCTGCAGCTTTATCATTTTACAACTAAACCCCTTCTTCTTTTTTTTTTTTATGCCTCAGTGACAGCAAGAGCAACACACTTCACCATGTAGCACATTAAACAGATCTGCCAAGGTAGGTACATACAGAAATGGTTCCAGAACAACATCTGACATTGCACTCAGACCAATGCTTTATTCCTTCAGGACAGGGATCAAAAAAGGCAAAGAGGAGAAAAAGCACCTGATACTTTCATTTCTTCCATATTTAGGTGCTGTAGATAACTTGCAACAAGACAGGGTGAACTCCCTCTCACCTCCCACCCACTCATGCTGGGAACCCACAGCGCTAGCAGCTTTGGGCATTCGTTCTCACATCCGTAGCAGCCTCAGCACCTCACTCCATCTCTCCTCTCTAGGAGGCCGTGAAAACAATTCTCAGCTCCTCAAGAACACTGCAGCTCCTCCTTTCCCCTGTACTGGCCATCTGCGACCCTTCATCGCTTCCACCTTCTTCATACACATCCCTCTGCGACCAGTTTAACCCCACCCCAGTCCCACTGGGTTTGTGCTCTGGACCCAAACACCATGTGCGTGACAGCAGCGCTGAGGGATACAGCACAGAAGTACAGCCGGTTCGGTGACAACTCCATGAGCATGTCATAACTGCAAAATTAATCAAGGGAATGACATTTTAAAAAAGGTCTTTGATCGTAGTACGGCTGCTATAAAAGTGATAGCAGAATAGGCCTGTTCCACTCCCCGCTCAAAGATGTTTAATCCTGAAGCAGGATGAGACACCAGTGTGCTGACCCTTGATCACTAGACATGGCACACATGAGAATCCAAGGAGAAAGTCCACTTGCTTTACCCACTAACAGACATCTGCAGCATGAGAACAGTGGGTTTTTTTTTTCCAGAAGGCTTTAGGTGCTCTCTGTCCTCTTCCCACCCTACAGAAAATGCTATCTCCTCCTCCAAGACAGTGGATTCATTTATTCAATACTCAGAAGCAGGATAAAAGGGAGATGGAGCCAGATAGGTGTCAATTCATAGAAACAGGTTCAAAAATTGGTTTCTTCTTCTCAAATCATGGACAGGCTTTTCTCAGGCTCGTCTACCATGCACTGAGGGGTTGTTTGCATCACATGGGGAGAAGAAGCGATGAGACTAGAAAAGGGGGGAAGAAAGGAAAAGAAACCGAGGGAATATCACAGACTCTCTAAAGCTGTTGGTCTGAGGTCAGACAATGTGTCACACAAAATGAGAAACATGCTTACGCATCACCCAAAGAATAAAATCTGATCACAAAAAATTGTGTCCTCCTTAAGATGACCATTTTGATTTAAAACACTGAACTTCTCAAGAGACAGTGACACACAGCTGAGCAAGCCAAGTTCCCTCTTGTTGGCTTCCATCGCTCCCTCCCTCATCCCTCACCTAAAGTCAGCTAAAATTCAAAAGCAGTTTTTCAGTCATGTGGCTTTCTGCCAGCGTAATTATTGACTCGCCTATTAGGAAGGACCGTCAGAGACAGCTCACCTGTTCTGGGTAACACACAATTTAAAACGTTCAAGAAACACCCTGTCCTAGCTTCTATCTTGCTTGTCCCTGGGCTGACAGTTTTTAGGCAGGAGGGGAAGCACAAGCTGCAGGCTGAGAACTGCTCAAAGAACACTTCCTATCCAGTGCCGGGAAAGGGAGCCAGAAAGTCTGCCTCTGTACAAGCTCCCTATCATTGTTCCAAAGCTTGCTGGGGTTTGCACTGGGCCAAGCATGGGAATCCAGCAGCTATCACAGAATCATAGAATGGTTTGGGTTGGAAGGGACCTTAAAGACCATCTAGTTCCATCCCCCCTGCCATGGGCAGGAACCCCTTCCACTAGACCAGGTTGCTCAAAGCCTCATCCAGCCTGGCCTTGAACACTTCCGGGGATGGGCCATCCCCAGCGTCTCTGGGCAACCTCTTCCAGGGCCTCACCACCCTCTCCGTGAAGAACTTCTTCCGGATATCTAATCTAAACCTCCCCCCTTTCAATTTAAACCCGTTCCCTCTTGTCCTGTCACTACAGGCCCTTGTAAAAAGTCCCCCCCAGCTTCCTTGTAGCCCCTTCAGGTACTATCAGTGATGCATGTTTCTATTAACATGATGATGAAACTCATGTGACAAGATGGTGGTGGGAGAGCAACACGAGCACGAGATTCAGCTGCTAAAAGAGACAGATTGCCTTTGTGGAGCTCTCCTTTCCATTTCTTACTCATCTTTAGGTTTTTTTATGGCTGCCAAGTGCCCTCCCCCTGACAACAACCCATGCCACCTTCTCACACTCAGCAATAATTTAAGGTTTAGGTGATCACAGGCTGTTGGAAAAAAAAATAAAAAAGAAGAAGAAAGGTGGTAGAAAGGGAGAAGAGTGAGAAATGTTAATAGTTAGAGAACATTTAGATAATGGCTTTTTTTATATTATTCCTGAAGATTCTTAGAAAATTTTACAGGTATCTGCACAAATCATGTTACAGTGTCAACGTTCCTAACAGGAATAAGTTAGCAGCAAGCGCTCTATTTTAAAACATGATTGACTTTGTACAAACAGTTTTAAGGCTTTTGTGTAAGAACATTAGACAGCAGCTTCAGAATGAGATTCAAATGACACACAGTAATTGTACCCTGGTGTTCCAAGTACGTACCAGGAATACATTACGGAGGACCGAATTATTACAATAAAAAGTCCTGTCGCTGTTCGGTCTTTGTCAATGAGCACAGCACAAAAGGTTTTTAACAGTACAAGTATGAAGCAAGTTACCTTTCTTTGCTTTCTTCTGTAGCTTCAGTGTGTCAGACGATTTCTTTTTTATCTCTTGGCGGGCTTTTTTGTATTCTAAAAAACACACAGTGTTATCAACATACTCAATGTCAAAATGAATGTTTTCCATAGAAAAGGTTATGTTTAAAGACATTAGATTACATATTTTAAGAGGACAGTTACTATTAATCAAAGCAACTTAGAACTCGCATTTTGTAGTGCCCATACATTTGTTTTAATATAACACTCAAGGGTGTGAGCATAGTCACATGCCAAAGTCTTTCCCAAATAAACAAAGCCTTTACAGAAATAACAACTGAGAACACAGTACAAAATTAGAGTGCTTTTCATTGCAGAGACTCATCCACTCTCAGGAATGGAAAACAGAGATGACAGGTTTCTCGAAACATCTGTGTTCAAAAACAAGTATCCAGAAATGGCAAGGCAGAGAATATCCTGTGATCCCTTTCCAGCATAGAGAGTGAGGGAGAGGGTGCTCAAACTTTGCCCAAGGAAGGGTCACATTGCCAGCCCTTTCTGATCAAGTTGTCCTCATTTGCAGATGACCTGCAAATCCCGGGAGAATAAATTCCCAAAACAAAATATTCCACCTCTAGACCAGGCACACTAAAGGTACCAGATACGAAACTGATACTTCAAAAAAAAACAAAACAAAAACCAAACACCACCAAAAAAAAGGTAAAAGGCATGCATATACATATACACATACACTTTAACATAGGAGATCAGTGTTATTATTCTCCCATAGATGGAAAAACAGCAGCAAGCTGGTGGCGGGTACAGGGACTGTACTGAGGCCAGCTGCACCCCAACACCCAAGGTTACCCACTAAACCCCAAATCCCCCTGCCACTTTGGCCCTGCCTGCAGGAACTCAGGTGACTAACGGTTAAAAGTCTTTTCCAACCAAAACGATTCTATCATTCTACATGCTTTACACTTTCCACAGCACAAGGTGGATTTTTTTTCAAAAGCTGCTGATCTAGCTGCTTCTGTTTGAGCACAGTAACAGTGGGACAAGATGCAAATTCTCTTTTGGAGGTCAAGCACATTCCTTCCCATCAGTTCTCACCCTCCCCAAAATAAATTAAGGTGATGCTGATTCTTTCAGACATAGCAAAAGTCTTCAATTTCAGGGGTCAGTGGTGAACTGCAACCTGCTTTCAGCACCTGTGCTAGAGGGCCATCATCCCCAGTACAAGTTGTGTAAAGCCAAAGGCATCTACCAAGATGCTCTCGCTGTGCAAGGATTTGCTGCCTCCTGCTCATTCCCCCAGGAAAGCCTCTGGAGCCCTCATGAGTGCTGCAGCTCTGAGCATCCCATGCCGATGACACAGCTTTCCCGTTCCCCAGGTGCACATTTCAGTACTGCATAGATACAAAGTGAGGATGCTGAACGTTTTACAGGGCTGTGCATTCTCTGGAGGGCGCTATGTCTGAGACATAACATGATCTCACAGTTAGCTGTTAACTACACCCTGGGGCTTTGCAGGGATAGATGTGGCATCCCCATCCCTCAGCACTACTGGAGATCGTACAGTGAGTGGGCTAGTTAACCAGTCACTGCTTACCAGTCTAGAAAAACACCCCTGCAAACTACACCTTCAGAATGTATATGCAAGGATTAAAAATCTGTTAGGCGCTTTGGAAAAGGAGTGTTTTAGAAGAGAAAAGTTGCTGTACATACTTAAGCACATCATTCAGTTCCCCAGTACAAACATGAAAAGAGGAAGAAAAGCTGATATTACAATCTCACTGCTATTAAAGAATTCTCCCTCTGTAACTACCTTTTGCATGGTCTTTATCCAGTTGATTGGCCACTTTCTTCCACTCTTCCATCTGTTCTTGAAGTGGGTTTATCAGACAGTCAATTAAAGCACTAATTTTGTTGAAAAAACACAAAGAGCAATCAAATCCTGCAGACGCCCCTATTCTCATACAGAGAGCCAAGGTCAATATTGGAGTATTTTTACTTTTTGCTGCGACAGCTACCAGTGTCACAATGTAAATATCAGAACATAAAAAATGTTTACGCTGGAGAAAGCAAAAGAAAGGACTGGATCAAGAAAAACACATCCAAATCACAAGATAACCAGAAGTACGGTGCAGAAGTTCAGGACAGTGAGGAACAGAGTGTAAACCAGAGGAGTGACCCGAAACAAGGCCAATGTAAACAGTTAGGTCCTACTGATCTGTCACACAAAGAGCAGTTTAAACAGATACTCCAGAGACCGGAAAGGTTCATACAGCATTGAAGATTATAAACTTTAATAACACATGTATATTTACAAGAAGACAGAGCAGTTGTACAAGCAAACGACATCCTGCCCACCGATGTGCCCCACCTCTCATCAGTGGCATCCATGATACAGCACTTAGTACTGCTCCACCAATTAACGAGATTGGGATTGAATCATTTAAACAGCTAACTCCGGGGTAACAAGAGGCTAAAGCTGTCTCCTTACAGCCAATTTCACAAATATTTTTATTTTTAAAAGAAAAAAACATACCAGGTCATCAGGCAAATGGTAAAGCACCATTTTGGTTCACCTTAGGTCAACTGTAACTTTGAAGTGTGGTTAAAAAAGGCACACGTGCAAGCTACTACTTACTACAGAATAGATTGTTTATGTATAGCCTAGCTTACACACAGGTCAATCCTCTCTCATTACCTCTACAGTCTAACTTTGACTGCAAAAAGGGGATGAGAGAATTTGCCTTTTCCATACTTTTTTGCTGAAAGTTTTTCTCTTGGCCGTAAGCTATCTGGGCTCTCCAGCAAGCTGAGGAAGCAGCACAACACTTGCTGCTGCTGCTTTAAACCTTAAAGTCCTGAAACAAAGATAGGTTGGTCCCATCAGCAGCTGCCTGCTCAGCACTGAGCAACAGGAACTGACAGTGGGAATTTGCAGCACTGAGAGTGATTCGAGGTGACAAGCCCAGTCCTCAGATCAAGGAATCCTACAGGTTCACAACACCTAGTGTGCTGTGGGGGAGAAAACAACCGCTGTTCCCCGTGACACGGTCAGAGTTCAGCTGAAAAGCCAATGCTGGTGAACAGCTTTAGGTGTTCCCCAGTAGCACGTGAAAGATGAACCTCCAGCTCCAGGCCAGTCACAGAGCCACTCACCTTGAGAACTGCCGGAGTTTGGACTCTATACTTCTGTGCCTCATACACATCCTGGTGAGTGCAGACCCAATCTCTCTGGTACCACCTGCAAAACAAAAGACGAGGCAGGTGAGACCCCGGGAGAGATTCCTGCCTGTGGAGCAGAGACATGCCAACCAGAAGGCAGGCGCCAGGTCTTCCAGAGGAACTGTAGAACAGATTTGTAACAACTGTAGAATCGACCAGGCTATTAGCCAGGCAGACCTCAGTGATACCCACCACCTTGGGAAGAGATTAATTCTTGCTCATCCTGGGCCATGACCTGAACAATTAAACACGGCGCAAACACAGTTCTTCCCAGAAGCTTTATGTGACATGAGGGCCAACTCCATGGCAGGAGAGTTAAAAGGGCTTGAGATGTCAAAAGACAAGAAGTAAAGTTGGCAAGCGAGTGGACATCTACGGAAAGGTTATTTCCACATTTTGGAAATAAACCTAGGAGATTGGAACAGGTTGCCCAGAGATGTTGTGGATGCCCCATCCCTGGATGTCTTCAAGGCCAGGCTGGATGTGGCTTTGAGCAACCTGGTCTAGTGGAAGGTGTCCCTGCCCATGGCAGGGGGGTTGGAACTAGATGGTCTTTAAGGTCCCTTCCAACCCAAACCATTCTGTGATTCTATTCTATGAGATTCACTCCGATTTTCCCATCTCTAAATTCTTCAGACCCAATGCCTCAAAGGGATTTTGCTCCTCCAGAATATGTAACCAATCCTACGTATTGCCTCGTACACCACGGCCACGTACCACCCGTGCACCACAGGTACCTGCCACCTCTGAGCACCCATGTGTCTTTCAGTAGGTTGCCAGAGGGTGGCACCACCTGCCCTACACCCTCGCTCCTCTCGGCTTCTGACAACCGCATGGCAGCAGGAAAAATTTTTTGCAAGTGCTCTTCCTCCGAAGTTTTCCCTTTTAGAAGCACACCTCCCACTTTAAATCAGAGTTACCAACTTAGATCAGCCTATTAAATTTCTATCCAACTTATTTAGGTTAGTGTTATTTTTGATGATTAGTTAGTCCCTATTTGCAAAGCAAATCTGCTGTTCTCAGGGTACAAACATCAGCTTTTGTACAAAGCTTTTCCAAACTGTAGCATTCTCTGGAATGGCAAAGATATCAGCATCTATTTAAAAGTCTCACTTTCAAAATAACCTTAGACTTGTAATAGACAATAAAATAACTTCTTTTAAAAATGTTATTGTGAAAATAAAAAATATTTTCCTAGTAAAGAAACTTAAGAATTTTAATTGGTTATTTTTAAAGCAGAAAACCAAGTCACCATCTTCCTGCATTCTTGCAGAATTAAATCCTGTGCCCATGAAATGGCTCTGGAACAAAGACACTAAACAACTGTAACAAATTGTGGCTATTTGGTATTTTCCATTGTTCAAAAAGATAAACAGAAAGTCCTTTGTCACTCGCCCAATTACTCATGTTTTTATAAGAAGCTTTTGAAATAATATTATTTGGTAACACTGAAGAGCTATAGCCTCCCTGCATACGGGTGGCTGGGAAAAGCATACGGACTCCAGCCTGGATCCGGACCCATCTCTTCCAGCAATGCTTCACTTGCACAAGCTGTGGCAGACTCTTGGAAGACAACACAGAAGACAGGATAGAAATATAATGGAGAGAAATAATGGAGAGAAAGCAACTGGAGGAAGAGGACAATGTCCACAACAAAAAGTGGATCTGTCCCAGAACATGGGCATTTTTCTCTGGAGCCACTGCCTGTCGTGGTTTAACTCTGGCTAGCAAAATACCATGAAGACACTCCCACAAATCCCCCTCCCCTCCTCCAGCAGAGGGGGAGAATAGGAGGAAAAAAGAAATAAGGAAGCTCATAAAATTGAGATAAGAACTATTTACTAATTAAATCTAAACTAATATATACAAATGCTACTAGTAATAAATAATAGAAAATAGAACATATGATACAATATGACACATTTTCTCACCACCCACTGACCAACGTACAACCACCTGGCTGAGCCCAGAGAGCCTGAGCTACAGCCCGAGAGCCACAGCCAAATAATAGTAACTCAAAGCCTAATGCAGCACAACCCTAACAGTATAGATAGAGAAATGAACAAAAAACTTCCACGGCCATTGGCAAAACAATTCCCAATTCACTTTAAGCAAAAGGCATTTTTTTCAGACTGAAAACTCACTGAAATACTGCAATATTAAGAATTGTCAATGGTTAAGTGACATAGCTTTCCTAAGCCCGTGATATGAAAAAAGGAAGAGTAATTTCAGAAGAAATAGGAAATAAGACACCATCTGTTTTGGAGACAAGGAAACAGGGTCAGTTAGTAATAAATTGCAAGGTAACAAAATGTTAACTGAAGCCCCAGTAACCGAAGTATAAATATATCCCCTCAACACATAGAACAGAGAGGCAAGGACGGCAGAACAGCTACAGGAAATCAGGTCTACACACTGGTAGCTGTGCTTGTTTAAAAAGCCCTAGGAGGGTTGTGGGGAGTGGGTCGGGGCTGGCAAGGCTCCATTTCAACATCTCCTGCCGAGGGGTGCAGGGAGCCAGACAGGACCAGCGCGGGTCAGGGAGCGCTGGGAACTCCCATCTTGCCAGCCATTCACCGAGAAAGGTGCTGCTCAGCCCTCCCTAAAGAAGGTGAATCCCTCCCAAACAGCACTTAAATTATAAGCTCAACCTGTCTAAAACCACAGCTCTGGGGAACACAAGCTCTCCAAATGGCTACGACAATAAAGGATTAATGTTCCTCTGCAAAATAACTTGCTACAATCAATAAACTGAGTTTACTGATACACAAACCGAGTTTTCAATAACCTGAATTCAGAATAAACCGAGTTTAACCACTTCGGAAATGGTATTTCTGCAGTACCGCAAAACATCTACGTGATGCTTGCAGCAAACGCGCGCCCTACGCATTCTTCGCAGCCACCCTCCCTGCACCTCCCGCTGTGGGACCATTTACAGAGCCCCCCACAGTCTCTTGCCATAAGGCTTACAAGGCTTTGGACGCAGACAGGAGCGAGCTTTGTTTTTATTCCTCAAAGCCTGCTCGCTCGCAGCCCTGCTGCCCGCAGCTGATGGACACGGGGTGCACCGAGCGCGGAGGGGGCAGGCGCCCATGGGAGAGCCGTGCTGTGCCAGCAGCTTCTGCCCCAGCGAAGGGGGACCGGTCTCCCTTCAACGCATGCTGCTAGGACAAAGTCACTACGCATTTCCAATTCCCACTGAAAAGCTAATGTTACTGGTGTCTAATTAAGTGTGGGAGAGAGAACTTTGGCAAGAGACAAGAGGCTTTTTCGTTGTGGCACTCACTCGATTAGCAGAGGCAGGAACCGTGTCCAAGCATCCCTACATACCTACCAGATGCGACAGCCCAGGGGGGTACGGATACACTTCCTGCAGAGTTTCTAGATGTCACGGCAGCAGCATCAGCATTTTGGAAAGGATCACCTCCTTGGAAATACCTAAACAATCTGCATTCTAGGGGTGCCCTCAGCAATCCCTTGTTAAAAATCAGCCACCAGACTGACGGCAGGCTCATCTCCTCCCACACCTGAATCCCACCGCTCCTCCTCAATGTATTGAGTACTTCAACAGCAACAGAGTTAAACAGAACTTTACCTCCTTGTTCCCAATACTGCCAACTATATTAACTGTGAACAATCCAAGTGCTTCCTGAGAAGGCAAAGATGCCACCCCTTGATTTACTGAGTTGAAGCATGGTGGCTATTACCGCTGGATTCAGCAGTCCCTCCAGGAACATGTACAACACAAAGTTGCCAGCAGGTTCCTGCAAGGGCTGGTTCCCACCAGCAGAACTGCACTGATGCTCTTGTTTCCAAAGGGCTGGGATCAGCTGGCTACACAAACTGGCAGAAGGGAACCATTTTGTACCAGTGCAGTGGTTTGAAAATGTCCAAACATAACAAGGGACGGTAGTTTGGATTTGCTTCTTTTACCCAGTCTCAGCCAGGCAGCCTTAGTGAAGAAGAGTAGCATATGCTTTATATAAATTATCATTTGATGTCACAGTAGCAGTTTACTCATGGAGCGGGTGGCCAATCTGCAAACAGACTGGACCTTCCAAGCACCATTAATGTGTGTGCACACAAAATCTGGTAAGGAGTTTATTGCACTGGGCTATGCCACAGTCATACAAAACCTGCTTCAGCCTCCAAAGCAATTTACGGTTTATCTTTTCAGAAAGACCAGCTTTGTGACCAACTGCCCACTTACTCAAGGACAGAGCGATGAGCCATGTGGGCAGAAGACCAAGTGGAGAGAACTGCTTTTTCAGTGGTATGTATCAACACACAGACATAGTGGCAAAAAGAGCGTCTGAAACAGAAGTGTGTCAGGAGTATGCTGAAAGCACTGCCCATCTCCCCTTAGGAGAAGGTCCCTGACAAAATTCCTGACCTTCTCCAGTAGCTATAATTTCCTGAAGAGAAATACAGAGGCCAGGTTAGCAAACTTTTCATCCAACCAAGAGTACTTCGGGTGCATGACCTGGGCTCCATTCACTGCTCAGCAGCTATGCAAGTTAAACTACTGTGCCTTGGGTTCTTAGTTTATAAAATGAGGCTCTGAATTATCTGCTTCTCTGACACACTACAATAATTCATCCATTAAGGCAAACAATACTTGGGAACAGTGTAAAGTAATACTTTGAAACCGGAGATGTGAGACATATTCCTCAGAATTCCCACTCAGAGAAAGTGGCTTAACAAAATGCTCCTGTCAAATTTGATTAGAAAGTGGGTGATAACATCAGCCTTATTTCTCGTAAGTAAAAGGCAACTCTGCGAGGCAAAACGTGCTTTCACTCTCACCTTCCCTGCTTCTCCCTGTTCCTGCCTAAGCCTGTAAAAGACGAAAAACCTTTTTCATGTAAGATAATTAAATGAAAGCCCATGGAACACGACACTACAATGAGTTGGCATAAATGACTTTCGATGCTTGCTTGTCATTCAACGTTGCAGAGAGAAAACAGGGAGAGATTGTAGGAGAGAGACCCAATTGTTTTATTGGAGTCATTAAGTTTGTACTTAATAATGATCATGTATCAAGGAAATGATTATTTGATGAAATGTGCAGCTGTACAACTGCACGGTCTCTGTACACTCCAAACAACCCACTACAATCAACCTCTTATCTTCCTCCTCTCGCTTCACTGTTGAGCAACCCCAGAAGCCTCAGAGGATGACTGCCTTTCAGGAACTGTCTTTAAGGCTCCGACTTATTAATGAGCTCATCTTTATCTTCAAGGGCAGAGTCCAAATGTGCCAGCTACTTCCCTCTTTCCCAAAAGGCAGAGAATGATGAAAAATTGGTGTAATACTTCTGTAATTTCAAAGTTATCAGAAGAGGCTTCCATTTCCAAGCAAAGATTAAAGCAGGAGCGGAACAGAGGCTAGATTATTAAATACAACTCTCTACATGGAGGCTGTGACAGGATGACTAACAGTAGGACATTTTAAGTTAATGGTCATTATTCAACCCTTACACAAACTCATGCCGTTAGAAGAGCAAGCAGCTTCCATCACTGATTACATGGGGCACAGACCTGGGTCTTGCAAAACTGTTTACGCGGATGCCTCTGTGAAATTCAAGGGTGATGGGATCAGTGCCAGTGTGTTACAGCAGAAAGGGAAAAAAGGAGGGCTTTTCCCTAAAAGTGACCAGCACAGGGGTTGTAAGCATTACCACTGGGACAGAAACTTGAAAGTGGAGCTATGGTAGCACTGTATGTTTCAAGATGTCAATGGCCTCCAGGTAAGGCTTGTAAGTTGGAAAAACACATCAAGAACTGCAGACAACAGAGGGATGTTGTTCAGCATCTACCAGCCAGGAAAAGAGAACAGGACACCCTTCTTCCTACAGCTACCAAGAGTCTTTCTGAGCAAAACTTGGCAGTCTCTAGAAACTGCTACTCAAAACCAGCTAAAAAACATGTCCTGATTTTTTTTTTTTAAAAGAAGTTTTAATTTACACATCTCTCTAAGAAGATTTGACCTACAAATGCTGATTCAAGGTCAAATTCACCTAAGGATTTTAGATTACCCAAATTTAATAAACAACTGTGGCAGACCACTGTTACGTACTGCATCTCTGCGATTGTCATTGCCAAGGAACCGCTTGTGGCAATCTTCAGTCAAGAGCCCTTTTGGACAAATTAATCAGATTAATATTAATCAGATTAATAAAACATATTTATAGAGGCCTGAAACAAAGTCGTCACATTTGTTAGAGCCCCATGCAGTCTAGATGACTCTGAGAGGAAAATGCGGTAGGTGGTTTATTTTCTCTTTTGCAGAAGAAACTAGGATTTGGGAATGGACAGGACTAGCAGGACCTCAAATTGCATTTGCATTGATTTTAAAGAAGGAAGAAATGTTAAGGAGAAGAGTGGCAGAACAGGAAACCTGAGCCACCCCTAGACCACAGCCTGCCCTGGCAACTGCCAGCTTTAGGAAGTCCTTAAAACAGACTATGACCACATTCCAGTCAGTATGTTAAAGAACATAAAAGAAAGCTCTTACGACTTCTTCTGATGTAGCTTATTCATCTGCCCAGCAGCATTTTTGCTTACTCTAGGTGTTTTGCTGGCAGAACACTGGGCAAAATCCTTGCCTCATGGGACAAGCGTTGCCATTAAACAAGCAGGGTCAGAATTTCACCCATGCACATAGAGGTCACTACACAGGCGATCAGACACATTAAATATGGTCATGAACCAGCCCTACAACCTTTGGATGGTTTGGGTTTAGTCAGCCTTCAGGGCATGCTGAAAAGCTCACCTGCAGCTCTCTGCTTTGAAAGAGGATGTCCCACAGACAGTTGGCTGGAAATGCTCTGGGAAGGTCAGAGTTAAATTATCGTAGGATGCACCAATCCCATTCTGGAGAAACTAAGAAGCCTGTCATTGATTCACAAACTTGTATGAGACAAAAAATGCATCACTGAACTGTGACATCCTGTTAAAGAGCAGTAAAAGTCCGGACAAAAGCGCTTCTCAGTAACAAAAGCTCAAGTTTAGGCACGTTTGTATGAGTTAGCTTGGGCCTCAAGCTTTCACAGTGTTGTCAGCACAGATAGCAGCACTTTGCCTCTGGAGAACTCTTTCAAGAATTAACATCCATTCCTCTCTGCAGGTGCTTGTTGCTCATTTTTATGAGCACATCAAGGTTTTAATGCCACAAAAATAAAGCATCATTAGAAACAGATTTGCACAGAAGAGCAAATACCACACTTGTGTTTTCCAAGGACTGTTATTTACATTTTATTCTTGAGAATAAGAATAGTATCATTACTGAAAACATACAAGACCTGCTAAACATCTGCACTCACAATGAAGCTGTGCTCACTAATACTGTCCACACCTTTTCCCCATTTCTTCTCAAATTTATAGTCAAACGTATTTCCGAAATCATTCTGTGAATAGCTTTGTAAACCCAACCATCTTAATCTGAGCAGATCCAACTGCTTTGCTCCAAATGCTACACCCACTAACAGCTTAAGAAAGGCAGGCGACACTGGTCATCAAGATCGCTCTACCAAAAAAACAGGAGCAGACTAATGAAAAGGGAATTCCTGAAGCTTTCTCCTATGAAGAAGCACCTCTCCTCTGAAGAAAGGCTGAGAGAGTTGGGCTTGTTCAGCCTGGAGAAGAGAAGGCTCCGGGGAGACCTTATTGCAGCCTTCCAGTACCTGAAGGGGCTACAAGGAAGCTGGGGGGGACTTTTTACAAGGGCCTGTAGTGACAGGACAAGGGGTAACGGGTTTAAATTGAAAGTGGGAAGGTTTAGATTAGATCTCAGGAAGAAGTTCTTCCTGGAGAGGGTGGTGAGGCACTGGAACAGGTTGCCCAGAGAAGCTGTGGATGCCCCATCCCCGGAAGGGTTCAAGGCCAGGCTGGATGAGGCTTTGAGCATCCTGGTCTGGTGGAAGGTGTCCCTGCCCATGGCAGGGGGGTTGGAACTAGGTGGTCTTTAAGGTCCCTTCCAACCCAAACCATTCTGTGATTCTAAGCTGCTGAAGAACACAAGGCCAAGCCCGTGTGCTGTTCTGGAGTAACCCCTCACCTCTGCAGCATCCCAGAGCCCAGCCACAAGCTGATCCGTATCTAAAGGCCAGCTCCCTCAACCAGGGATACTTGTTGCACTGAGGACCACACTCCACTGCATGCTACACGTGGCAAAAAGATGGAGACCCGGTTCAGACCTATTCAGACAGCCAGACCCATAGATCTCTCTACCTTCATGAATATGACTCCAAATGAACCCTTAACGTCAGCCCGATGTGTGAAGAAGGCAGTAACTCAAGATCCTTATGTTCTTCTGAAGTACTGCTCTTTATTTTGTCTGGGCACAGCTATGAACTGCGATGTAATCTGATTAGACAGCAGCAATATTCAATGAGGGGAAGGGATAATACACTTAGAGCAAATGGCTTGGAACACCAAGTGCAATTCCACCACATGCTTAGCATCACACTCAGTGCTTATTTTGAACTGGCAACTTCTATGGAGACTGTGAAAAGCCTACAGGTACCTCTCTGTGTTTAGCTAGCAGCTTTACAAACACCTCTGGCCAAAGTCAAAAGTTCCTTAACTCAGGTCCTCCCAACCACCCGTGCTGCTGATCCCAACCCAGCAAGGATTTCAGCTGCGACCAAATGGGTGCTGCCTCCAAAGCACAAAATCAAGCACAACCAGGACAAGCAGGTGCAAAAAGCAGAAGAAGAAAAGATGGGGTTTTTTTAATCCAAGTCAGCAGATCTAACTGAAACCCCACAGCCAGCGGATCTGCAGAATAAGGCAGTGCTATTTTTACATGCCGTCACTTCTTCCAACAGAGCACGCTTCCTTAGTGAACAGAGGTAAAGATCGTGGAGGGACAAAGGGAGGTAAAAATCATTTAAACTACCTTAAGAAATTATCAGTTCACAGAATTTTAAAGTCCACCAAGTTTCAGTCAGAGATACAGCGTCATCAACCCATCAAAAGACTCAATGCACACCTCAGCATTAAGCGCAGCATCCTAGTCCCTGGGGGCAAGGCGAAGCTCTGCCCCTGCCCCAGGGATTCAGGGATATGGTTCCCCTTTGCTGGGGCAATCCCATGGCCTTGCTCATCGTTAACAATCTCTAACTCTAAATGGCATACATGGGGGGGGATGATGGTGGCGACGCTTCAAAAGGAAATACATCTTTCTGGTATTTTCTCAAGGCAGCTGCTCTGTGTGCTCCAAAGGTATTGATATCATCTCAAATAGGTATTGAAATATTCATAGCTTAACCTCTTCCCTCCGATTTATTTAGTGAGTGTCCAAACTCAGGAGGCTCGTCAGCAGACACACAGAGAACCTGCACACCTCTTGAATTGTGCAGCAGACAATGAAAGGGTAAAAAGGATCCAGGGCACTAGTGTTTGCAGGTTGCCCCAAAACTCTTTTTGCCCACTGCTATATTTAAAGACAGTTGTGCTGTTCACCAGGTCAGCTCTCAAACAGTTAACTAGATCTATACTCACTGATAGGATTTTTTTTTTTAGCATCCCACTTATTTTCAACTGCAGCTTCCTCAACCTTACTACAATATAATGAGTTTTCACAAAAAGGGAGAATGTCACCGCATGGGTTTGACACCAGCTGGCTGCTTAAGCCCGCAGTATGGAGGAATTTGATACACAACACTGAACTTGGCTTAAAAAAAAATTAATATTCCACCTGTTACAGTAAAGTGAAATGAGGACAGTCATCTCAAGCAGAGAAGCCAGAGGCCTTTGCGCTTTTGGCCTCAAACTCAATAAACATGCGCAGAAAGACACAGCCAACTCTGAATTATAACTTTTTAATTTAGAAAAGGTATGAGCATTCTCTCCTTTGCTTGTAAGCAGCAAGCGAAGCAAGCCTGACACAAGAACAAGGCTGCATGCACATCAGCTGAGACAGCTTACAAGCACAGGACCGTGCTCCCCAGATTTCCGGCTGCTTTGAACGCAGATTCACATGCTCTGCAGGCAAACAACTGTCCATCCCACAAATCCTTCCATACAATCTACGCTGTCAGGCTGCACTGCTTAAACCATGAAGAGTGCGGCAGGAGAAACGCTTCAAGAGTTCTCTGACACACGAAAAGAAAAAAGCACATCTTGTAGAAAAGATTAAACGAAGCTGGAGAGACGTCGGCATTACAAACACGGCACACAGCAAGGCACTTAGTGGCGCTGATGGGCATGCCAGCACCAAGGATGTGCTTATCTCCGTCTGGGAGGGCAGAGCAACCGGATCTCTTCTTCCAAAGAAGCTGTGTTGAACTGTAGCAAACAAGCCTCTGACCAACAGAACGGCAGATGAGCGTGATGCGATGCAGACATGTGCAATTGCACACAGGGTTGTAGGATTTGTGCAAGAAGGCCAAAGTTTTAAAATCTTTCTCAAACGCCCCTAGTAGGAACGACTGCAAGAAACATCAGGAAACCATGATTTGAATCAATGAAAGAGACTAGAAACTTCTGACAGAGGGAAACCAAAGATAATTAAGAACAGGACTTGGAAATCCTGAAATTTAAGCCTGAAATTTAAGCCTGAAATTCTGCCAATTTAAAATTGGCAGAAGCCATCCTGTGCCCACAGAAGTTGCTTTGTAGTACTGCTTCTCCACCTTTATAGCCATTCCCTTCACTGCAGTACAGAACACCTTCTGTGCCTCCTCCTGTTGAACAGCCCACAGCAGAGGAGCAGGAGGGGATTCACACCTTACGTTCTGCGCATGACAAACTTTCAGAGTACTATTACCATCCTAGCCAACTCCAGTTCAACTTAGAGTCCTTAATCATGAAACCAACTGGGGCTAGGCAGTTTTAAGTAAGGCTGCCATCCACATACAGAGTGCTGCTAAGGCTTTCGTAGCAGCTAGTTGGTGTAAACTATGCGAATACCCTTCTAGGGATGCTCCAGTCCAGCCTTGAGTGTCACTAGGCATGGAGATTCCTGGGCTCCTCTTCCAGTTGCTGACCACTATGAAAACTGTTTTCCTTACCTAAAAGCCAGTCCATTGTCCCAGCAGTTCAAATCTATGGTTTTCCAAGCAACTCTTGGGAAGCTGTGTTCCCCTGACACTGTTTTGTCAACATAACACAGCAAATACATGTGGAAAAAAGCTTTATCCAAGTAAAAGCTTTGATGCCAAAGGGATGCAAACATCCACTGTATGCACATAGAACAGCACTGCCACAACCCAGTCTGGGGAAAAAATGACATCTGTGACATTTTCAAAATGACACAAAACCAATTAAAGTTCACCTACGAAAAGCTGCCAGCCAAAGCACTAACTTGTTCAAATGCATCCATGTACATTTACTTTTGCTGCATTTCTTAGGGTTTCTCAGAAAATGAATTTGCAGTACGTTATGATTAAGCTGATTTTAGTATAGAAACATTCGTCTGGTCCTTTGACACCTCTGGTAATGCAGGAAATCCATCTAAAGCTTACAGCTCCTCACACGCTCTGATGCACCCTTTTTCTTCCAGCAGACCTCATCAACTCACACCTATAATACACACTTGGCTGTGACCTACTGCTATTAATTTGTCTACTAAAGACCAAAGGAGGTGTCAAAGGTGGATGGAGGATTTCTGACCTAGGCTTTAAGCACTGTAATGCACAGGACTAGCATATAAATTACAAGTCTACAGGAAAAGTGCTCAGAAAGGGTCACCTCCTATTTAGAATTTATTAACTACTCCCCCCAGAGACCACCTTGATTTAGTGCCATGTAACCCATATTCCCCACATTTCACAGTGATATTGTTAAATTAAATGTTTCTTTTCCCTACTGCCCAGCCATATGAAGCAGGAACGATCAATCCACCCGGCTCTTCTCCCAAAGACAGTCAACTTGAGGGATAGGTCGCTCAGAAATTGCACGTACACAGAGATGCACACTAACAGAGCTTGAGGAAACCCACATTTGTAACACTGCTGAACATGCTGGGGAAGAAAAGCTTTGGATCACTCAACAGAAAGTCATCTTGCCGTGTGGTCTCAAAACCAGTTCGTAACACACAAGGCCAACAGAGATGACATGATTTTATTTTGCTAACCAAAGTGACAGCCTCCAGGTTTTGGAAGCTTTAATACTTGGGCTCTAGTCCCAAACCCCGAAGCGTAAGCTTGACTCAAATCCATCTGTGGCTCACTGGCGTGTCCAGCTCTGTCCTAGACTGAAAGGCAGAAATCTTGCAAGACAGAGAAGAAAGCCGTCTGCAGGATAAGGAGGCAGCTGCCCCGAGAAGGTGTGCCGAAAGAGGCAGTTACTGAGTTGCCCACCTTCCCCTGACAAGCAATAATGCTTTAAGGCCCCGATTCATGAGCTGTGTGTTTCAAGACGCTGGTGTGTACCCTACCACAAGAGCCCAGGCTGAAGTACAAGTGTGTCAAGATCACAGCAACCAAATGCTGTACAGAGCAAAGCGCCTCCTCACCGTGTACCCATCAATTACGGCTTTATTTAAGGGGAGCGTCTCGAAAGAGGACAAAGGTGCCTCCAATGGTTTTCCCCAGAGCAAGGTGCACCTGCAGACAGTTCTTGAGGAGCAGCTAACACACGGGAGTTTAATAACACAATACTGCTCTCATTCTTTGATATTCTCCCGGGCATCCCAGGGTCAACGCAGACAAAAAACTTTCGCAAATTTAATGTTGGAGTTAAAAAGGAAAATACACACACGCTTTTCATGTCATTTATAGACCAGGCACAACTTGTTTCAGAAAGAATCAACTCATTTCTCACATTTGCACAAATACCCACCAACCAACTTGGCCATGCTAAACAGCCCAACACTTGTATTGGTAACTGCTTTTGTTACTGCACCATGCCAAAGTGAAAATAAGGCTTAAAAATGTGATATAAACAAGAGTTTAAAAATACATATACTAAATATCTATCTATTTTTTTTTAATGTGCTCATTTTTAATGTGGTCAACTTCTGCAGCTATGCTCCAGTAAGCGTGACGTATCATCAGTCTTAATAGACTTCCAATGCAACAGCAGTTTCTGATTTATTTCCCCCATCCCACATCCTTTTCAGAGTCCATTTCTATTTCAAGCATCAGTACCCAATGCTTGCAACATCTGCAGGTTGCCAAGCCAGTTTATCTATGGAAAAATGGATATGAACGACTTGCCAACAGAAGAAAATACACCCTGTGCTGAAAACTGGCTAGCTCGTGCTTCTTCCATCTCTCCACAAACAGAGCAATGCCAACTGCTAATTAAAGCAGACAGGTTCAAATGGTGTAAAAGCTGTAATCACAATATGACATGTGTAAGTCTCTAAATATACGTATTTAAAAATGAGGCTAAAACCCCCTCCAACCAAAGCCTGCAAAGGCATTAAGCACTCTCAGCTTTTTACACTGCATGACAAAGCCCAGAGCCGCTGATAGAGGCTGCCCCATGCAGAAAGCACAAGATATGCAGTAAGGAGCGCAGAAAACACAGGCCATGAGATCTGTGGTGACATGGTACTAAAGCCATGCTCTCCTCAGGCACCCGAGAAGCCCTTCGGCTGCCGGAGTCTCTGTCCGTGACGTCAGCCAAGAGCAACTGCAATGCAGCACTCGCACAGACGCCGATTATCTCTGAATTTGTCTTCCGAGGCAGCAGCACTGTCACTCATCCTCAGCGAACTCAAGGGCATGCCTTCCACAGAAATAATTGCCACGTTTCATCTGTCCAGCTGCAATCCATTTCAGACACAACCCTTTGCAATAGGCTTTAGCCTAGATTTCTGTAACAGTTTGTTTAAAGTAGGTAAAACAAATGATTCAATTAAAAAGATAGCCCCCAAAGAACTAGTTTTTGGTACAGGAGTAAGGACGGAATAATTGGGTCTTGATGTAAGCAGTATTTCTATGGTTAAGAAAAAAATGTGCCCAAAGAAAGTAGTTAGTCTCACTAATCTGCCATTCCCAAAAGGATCAAAAGACCGTGAAAGGCACGGCTTGCAGGTCAGACCATAATGAAACAAGAACGCAGTACCTCCACTGGCAACCCAGGCTAAACCAGCAATACACGTGGGATATATCCTATGCCATGCATTGTTTTCCTATCTGGGAGATACGGCAAAACCCTACAGCAGCAGAGTCAGGAAGCACTAAAAAATCCTGTGGAGACTGATGAATTTTAAACGTTAATATCCTTCCACAACATCGAAAGGATATAGACTGGTTGGAGCGAGTCCAGAGGAGGCCACCAAGATGCTCAGAGGGCTGGAGCCCCTCTCCTATGGGGACAGGCTGAGAGAGTTGGGCTTGTTCAGCCTGGAGAAGAGAAGGCTCTGGGCAGACCTTATTGCAGCCTTCCAGTACCTGAAGGGGCTACAAGGAAGCTGGGGGGGACTGTTTACAAGGGCCTGTAGTGACAGAACAAGGGGTAACGGGTTTGAATTGAAAGCGGTGATGCTTAGATTAGATATCAGGAAGAAATTCTTCCCGGAGAGGGTGGTGAGGCACTGGAACAGGTTGCCCAGAGAAGCTGTGGATGCCCCATCCCTGGAAGGGTTCAAGGCCAGGCTGGATGCGGCTTTGAGCAACCTGGTCTAGTGGAAGGGGTCCCTGCCCATGGCAGGGGGGGTGGAGCTAGATGATCTTTAAGGTGCCTTCCAACCCAAACCATTCTATGATTCTATGATAATAAAAACAGAATCATGCTCAAGGAGCTCAGGTTTATCTACTAACAAAGCTTTACACCAGATTTGCTGAAATGTAGGCATGAAATAATTAAAAAATGTGTTGAGCTCCAAAGAGAGACATGGCAGGTTTTCTGCTATGAAAACAAAATTAAACCTATCACTGTCTTAAAGCCCTTAGAAGGTAGGTACAAATCAGCATCAGCAATTACCCATCCAACGACTCGCCCCACCTTACTAGAGGCAGCTCTTGCAAGCCAAGTCAGCAGTCACGATGGGCAGGAGGAGGGAAAGATCCCCAGGGACATTTTTTCTGCCAAGAACCGAATGTGAGAAGACTCTGCTTTAAACCTGAAGTGTAGATAGAAGATAGTATGATACGGCTTCCTTTGAAGTTTGACTGCCTTTTGCAAAAGGAAGAAAAAATAATATCAAAAGAAATGAGCTTGCAAAAAAGGGTAAAGAGGTCTTTTTAGCGGAAGCTGGTTTTCCATGAGGGCACCACCTTCCTTCAGCCAACCCCTGCATGGGGCAGCCCCCAGGGAGTCACACAGACAGGGTGAATGTAGCTGCTGAGTACCAAAAATGCACCTTTGGTTTAAGGTTTTGAACAGAGTTGTGCTGGACACATTTGAGACCACTTTGATGCTGCTAGGCTTTGCCGGGACACAGTGTGAAACGCCGACTGATCTCTGACCTGGAGAAGTCAAACTGGGGGGGACATGATGGCTTGGGGCAGGATGACCACTTACCTTATTCATCTCTGCCAAGGCGTGCTCCAAACAAAAACGTTCTGACCAGCAGGCAGAGACCAAAAATAAAACTCCTGTGTGATTTGTTCATTTAAAAATATATCCCCTGTCAATTTATTCTGCCATCTGTTACTGAGGTCAAAGGTCAATCCAAAATTTAGGCAAGCTACCACCCCTCACGGGCAAGGCGCCCTACTTTCTGCTGCCAGCAGCGCACAAGTGTTTGACAGGCTCAGGATCTCAGCCAGCTTCCTTTGGCTCTCCGGCCAAACTGACAGGATGCGTTTGGAGCAAGGCTGACCGGGGACAGCTTGGGCACAGTGCAAACCCAGGCCCAAATGTGGGTGTCTGGATGCTGCTATCCACCCTATTCTTTAGGGGTTTGGCCCCTTCTGTCTCAGTGTGACTGGTATCAACAACGGTTCTGTAGGCCTGGAAAAGGCCACCAGTGCATCCGAGGATCCCTCCTAAAAATAAAAAGGACCACTAAAGTTGAGAACATCCACCAGAAAGATGGGCATAAAGACAAACCAACACAGAGTATCTCCCAACACCTTGTCGTGTGCCAGACCAAGGCCCATCCTCCACGCTCCCCACACCAAAATAGTTATCTGTAGCCGACCTCTCCTCTAGACAGTGTTGGGCAGCTTGACGTGCTTGTTGGCCACCAAGGTATGAGAATTGGGCATCAGACAGGAAACACGCAGTTCCGGCACTATGCTCTCTCCAACCCATTCCAAAAGTAAGGAAACGGTCAAACTCAAAACATGCCAGTGGTCTAGCGATTTAGCACAGCCAACGCTTCCGAAAGGAAAAACTTCCAGGCTTAAGTCACACGCAGTATTTAACCCTGCCTCTCAAATAGGCTAATTCATTTATAGCAGGATATGCTTCCTGCCATAAAGCATCCATATGCAGAAAATATCACAAACTTCCTTCAAAATCTATATTTAAATTGGAGTGCTAATGCACTGCTGCTATCACTGCTCATCACTGACTTATTAAGCAAGCTAGAGCTTTAGAAGCTTTAGCCCTGGCTTCTGTTACTTTATCTGCAAGTTTTCCTCCATCACCATCGAACGCTCCTCCAGGAGAGCTGCCAAGACAGACACCACCTGTCCCGGTGACTCACGGCGGTGAGCTGCAGGCGACTGAAGCAGCGTGAATCACCAAGAAGAGCTATTTAAATCAAGTCCAGCAGTTTGGTAAGAAAAGCGTATCACCTTCGTCAACCTGGAAGGCTCTTTCACAGCAGAGAGCATGGGAGGATCTGCCAGGCAAAGAGCCAAGTCCTCTCCCTACAAAACCTTCCTGACAATTGCTTCAGTGACTGCAGGGACGACCGCAGGGACAGAAATGATAGTCCTTCCCAAGTGACACAGTTTCCCTGCTCACCTGCATGGGCAAGTTAACTCCCGAAAGAAACAGTTCTTTTCCCAGCCAACACAGTAAAACCAGAGGCCTATAGTCCCCTTAGGCAGAACTAGGAAAACTGTTTCCTTAAAGATGATCTTTACCCAGCAAACAATAAAATCTAAATTAAATTAAATCAAAATACTAAATCAAAATATTAATACAAAATATTAATACTAAATATTAATACTAAATATTAAATCAAAATACAATTAAATCTAAAATACTGCACACATCTGGCTGTAGAACAGGGACCTGAGCTCCAGTTTTACTCCTGGAATACCTGGTGATGAACAAGAAGGAATCCCCCAGATATCTGTGATTCAAACTGAAGGAGCATTTGATTCTCCACTGAAGACCAATGCCATACTGGTGGCGTTTTGTTGAAATTTGGGCAAAGCTAAGGCAACATTCTTCAGCATGGCCTCTCTCATAAATGAATGCGTGTCCACAGTGTGAGCCTGAAAGGTAAGTGTGCTGAACCTCATCATCAGAATACAGATGTCCAAAGAGCATCTTCTCAATTTGCCCTGGTAACTTCAGACATAACACCCGGGGGAGGGGGGTGTGCGTGGTGGTGTGCAAAAGCAACACTATTACAATTTCTATGACTTTGACCTTTAAATGTTTAACTAGCAATCTATTCTTTGCAGTCAAGATAAAGCAGCAGGTGATTAGCTTCACTGTGAGTCACTATGCCCCTACAGTGCAATAATCAATTAGACACTTCAACAGCCTTCAATTTTGTTCAGGATCTGCTTACTAGAGCCATAAGCCCCTCACTACAATTTTCAGTTTGCCTCACAACTAAGCAGGGCCAGTCCAGGTCAGTTCTGGATGGAAGCAGAGGTCTTGTAGAAAATCCCTGACGCTCCAAGAAATGGGGCTGATGTTTCTGAAGGATGCACTGCCAACAAGAGCTCTGGGAGAAGGTTTGGAGCCTGCATCTGGGTAAAAGGGGCAAACTTTCAGTGAGGCCCAACCAAGACCCTGACCTCAGGACACATGTATTTCACTCGCACAGGCTATCCTCCAGCTAAATCGAACACATTATTCTTCCTTTTCTGTTGTAGCTGCTGCAAATATATATAAGGGACTACCGTCTCACATCCCCAAAAATGGCTTCAATGTGCTGGTGTGAACACCTACCCACCTCCACCTTCTGCCTGATCCATTCCTCAGTTACAGTATCAGGAAATTGCTGGAGGAGCAGAATGAAGTTTCCCACGTAACATGTAACGCACAACTTCATCGTCATTCAACCACATCTGGATTTTAGAAGTTAACCAGGAAAGTGTCTGCAGGCTCAAACTGCGTCCTTGACAGCCAAAGCTCTTCCCCCTCCTTCAGAGTAATTTCTTTTTCCCCAACAGCTTGGTAAGCGATTCTGAAGAGGAAAAACATATTTCCCTCCTCCCTGTAGCTGACTCAGCAATGGCAGCAGCAAATTCCCCAAGCATGCATGTACCCTGCTGACCTCTGGACCTCTAAAACCATTTCACTTGCCTTCAGCACTCGACTTCTCCAATGCCAGACACAAGCATGATGTACTCCAGTTGCGCTCCTGCTCCCAGGACCAGCCCGATTTCTGCTCCCAGTCCAGAGGGTTACCAAAACACAAAGATAAATTAGCAGGAGAGGTAATGTTCTTTCCAGCAACCCATGGCTAAATACGCTCACCACGAATCAAACTACACACAATACCTCCTGTTCTAAGCCTGCACTACGAGGCGCACAGATTAAGTTTAAAAATTTACTTTTGTACATTTCAGCTTAAAAATTACCTCTGGTCACCCTTTACTGACCATTTCATACATCTTAGGAATCTGTTATTGGCTGCAAGCTAACCGTAAGTGCTTTAGCTCTGACAACGTCTGCTCATGAGTTCTGATCCAAAGATCCCGGGTTCAAACTCCACTGCTGCGGTTTGTCCGTGGGTTGTATTGTCGTAACAATTAAGAAAAAAGTAATTACAAGTTTTCAGAGAGCAATGAAACATTTTTGTTCTACTGCAAGTAGTTAGATCAAAGCTTTTTATTAAATATTCTTCCAGTTCTTAAACCAAGTGGAACCAACCACTATGGAAAGGGTTGTTTTTATCTTATGCCTACCTTGGTTGTATTTATAAGGCCATGTTTAATATGGTATGTTTTCTTAATCCAGGATTAGACTCACCAAGAGTCTTATCAACACATCAGTCAGGGGTTTGCAAGGAAAATATTTGTACCATAAGCTCCAGGATGTATGCACATAGGTCCATTAACACAAACACATTCATACCAGTAAAAACTGCATTTTCATTAGGTGTTGCCCTGCTGTTCACCGAAGTGTTAAAGCGGGGTTACTGCTTAATGGGTCTAACATCACCAGGACACAGGGAAGCACTAATGAGAGCTCTGCAACACTGTACTGCAAAAGGGCTCCAGGACCAGTTACCCCAGGAAGATTTATGTCTGAGACATCTATACGTATATGAGTGGGAGACGTTTAGTTTTACAGGGGTAAAAAACTAAAACCGTGGCCTCGTAATGAAAAGCGAATCAAGACAAAAGAAATTCATCTTGCACAGCAAGAAGATACACTGGCAAAAAATAAAAGCAGGTAAAGAGTAAAGTCATGTATCAACCTCATGACTAGAAAGCAAGAAAGACGCAATCTATTTGGCTTCCACTTAAGTCCAAAATGTCCTATTTCTTTCTAAGGCCTTAAACCGAAACTCTTATCTGCCATCATAATCTTGTACTTTGGTTCGCACAATAACAGTGAAGGTGCAGCATGTAGGCACTATAATCCCTTTCTGTTTCCAACTGTCCTAAAATCACATTCAATTCTTCAACCTCTCAGCACTCCTACAAGGAAAACCCCGTGAGTCACCACAAGCAACCAAAACGCCCAAATACCCCTGACCTGTGCGCAACTGAGACACGCTTCTACCTACAAGATTTCACCTCTAACAGACACCAGCCCATTTGCAGATGGCAGTAATGCCTTCAAAACTTGAACTGATGACTTCTGGAGCTTTCTGCCGAAACAAAGTATGCCACAGGCATCACGGGTGGAAGTTTATGGAGGAAAAAGTCAGAATAAAGCATATGTTTAACAGCTGGCCTAGGAGAGGTCATAAACCTTTCCTTTTTAAAAGCAATGCAATCTCCACACCACATCCCACGTCCCAGAAGCGTGGGAGCAGACATGTCCCTGGCATGGCAGTCCGGGCTTGATTCGCTCTAACTCAAGCGGCTCCTGCCTCTGGTGAATAAAAAACACTGTCAGCCTGAGAAAAGACATGAGTTGGGCTCTTGTACACTCAGCACATGGGAGATGGTCCTTTCCTTTCCTTCCAGAAGCACAAGTGACTGACATTCGGTCAATTAGTCCTCTATTAACATGCAGCTGGGGAGCTGGTAAAGAGAACATTTTTTTTAATCTTCCTGATTTGATAGAAGAGACATCGAAACATGTTTTAATCTGTAACACAGACTGATAAAACCAGCTGCCCAACAGACAGTTTCACGAAGACTTAATTCTCCTCGGAGAGCTCGAGAGCAGCTTTACTGCCTGCCGGATAAGTCATGTTTACAGCAGATCCTCAGAGCTGCTCAGCCTCCTGGATGAATTTAGAAATCAGACCAGAGGGTAGATTTGCAGAGCAGTAATTAGCACGGGAGACGATGGAGAAGCAATGGAGAAGAATAATTTAGTCTGTGTCAACATAAGGTCAAGGTCCAGGGGGCTTGTCAGATCTGCTGGGCAGCTCGTGGGGACAAAGGCAGGGAAGGATGAAGCGAGGGGAACCCGCACTCTGAAAACCTAACTACTCCCCACAGAACAGCTTGAGCAGCCTTAATCAGCTTTGCAATTCTTCTTCCTTCCCATTTCAGGCTGTGGTTTTTTTTGTATTCTGTGTTTAAAAAAAGGCAGGTAGTGGGCCCCCCTGACAGGCAGCACTGCTGTGTTTGCCACAGTGACTGTAACAGTACACGGTCTGTTGGCAGGCAGAGTGTTTCCCCACTACTGCCTTTCTGCTAATGAGTCAGCGAGTGCCTTAACTTAAATAACACACCACCAGCTCAATCAGGCTTGTTACTGTGCAACTGCACCCCAGTGAAGAGCAGATGGGAGAGCTCCTGTTGTACCAGCTGGATTCAACCCCGCTACCCTCTAAAGCCACTTCCAGAAAAAGCCAACGTGGGCAACTCCAGCCACCATTTGCATGGAGCTCAGCATCAGTGTCCATCTCCGATGGACTGTGTCAGCATGCAAACAAAATAGAGAAATCACTAGACAAAGACAAAAAGATATAAATATGAGATACAGATATAGGCAGACTTGTTTAAAAACAAAACTCAGAGCAGAGGAAGGCCAGGAACCATCAGGCAACTCAGCTCCTTCTGGCTTCTCCTGATCCAAAGCAGAGCCATGGCACCAAAACTCACACATTCCTTCTCACGTGCAAAGAGACTAGAGAATTTGTCAAACAAGTTTCTGGAGGGCTGGTTTATTTGTGCTTCTCCTCATTTCCAGGAACTAAGTATTCTTTCTTTTTTTTTTTGGTTAAGTCAGTAAAAACCTATTACTGGCATTCTGGCTACAGACAAAAAACAATACCAAGAGTGTTAATACCAACATGTACTCCTCCAATTACTATGTTCCTACTCCTGGAATTAAACTTGTGAAAACAAGTCCCAGAGTACAAACAATAACTACACACTCAGGAACACAGAAACTAGCAAAAAGATTCATTTACCTTATATAAACAGACATTTGAAGTACTCGTGCTCCTTAGATCCTAATATGTAACACAACACATGCAGATTCCCGGAATACCCAAATACAGAGCCATAGGCAGATCAACTAAGAGGTAGACAGAATTCTTGCCATGAGTATTTACCGACTTTCTGAAAATGGCACATATGCATTAATTCAGAAAGTGAAAAGTGGTTCAAGAAGAGAATCACAGAATATGATTCTGATACAGAATCAGAGAAATAACACAAGTAGAAGGAGGAGGCCAGACCCAGCCCTTTCCAACTTCCAACCTGACCCTGCCCTCTCTCCCATTCTCCAAGACATTTCCCACCCCTATTTGCACCTGGTCAAGACAAGCTACTTCAAATCTGACCCAGGAGAGAATCTGCATAGTGCTCCCATTTAACAGAGGCACAGCAATCCCTGGAAAAAAGCAGTGCTAAGAATAAATCCCAGTGGCCAGAATAAGTACATGAACGAGAACAAGGCACACTTAAGAAGATTTATTAGGTCTCACACTGTAACAGCACCCTGAATCATAATGATGCCCTATTTGCTATCCACACGTGCCTTTAAGTCAATGACAAAAGTCCACTTGGCACAGAAACATACCATGCAGGGTCTCACCTGCAGTGTTTTACTTCGAGCCCTTCCCAATTCACTTGTATTAATCCAAAAATTGGCTACTTTGGTGGGAAAAAAAACATGGAGAAGGCCCAGTGTCTCGAAGTTGGCTAGCACACAGCAATTCTCCAGCTGGGATTGTGCCACTATATCCAGTAAGCTCAGGATAGGCATCAGACACACAAGTGAGTCAGTCAGTGATCACCAGAATGCTAGCAGCAGGCAATCTTATCCCCAAGAACGCCTTTTAATTAAAAACCTGTGATCTGAACCCTCAAAAACCAATGCAAGTGTTACAGGAATTGATGCTGGTGTTGCTGTTAGCGCAGGCGTGCAAGCGCTGCTGGGCACAGCGCACTGGAAGGGAAGAGGGGCTGTTCCAGTGAGTCCTGTTTGAAGCTGTACCAGAAGGGCCAGCAAAGGACCCCACAGAGATGGTGTCATGGAGAGCAGGACTGTTACTGCCATGGAATGGCCGAAGGGAACTACAAGGAGCAACAGAAGGAAGTGAGAGGGGAAGGAAGAACACTTTCAGAGCACAAAGCCACTGGTAGGTCTGGTTCTTCCTCCTGTTTTCCACGCAAAATGCCATCACGAACAGACTCCTCTGTGTGGCAGGTCCACCATCTCTCCTCGTGAGGCCATAGAAGGTTTAGCAATAGATCTTCATAACTTGCACCACAGAGCACGTAGGAGACCTTCAGTGCTAGGCATATTCAGTACTGGTGACAGTGACCTTCTAGGAGGTCCCATACCACTGTCCCACGTCCTTCTGTACAACCTGGCTTTTGGCACTAAATACAGGCAGTAACACGAGCTTATTTGCTGTGCTCCACAAGACTCTGCCTTGCTCTTGTTGGAAGCAACACTACCACACCATTTGATCTAAAGGGCAGACGCTTCCATTCCATGCTAACTTTGGTGCTGGCTCCTCTGCTGGGAGCACATCCCTGGTGCAAAAAGGATGGTAACCAAACTTATGTGCACAAGCCTTTGGAGAGCTCTGAAGATGGAGCAATATTCAGTCACTATCAGTGTGCTCCCAGTTTAACTAGGAAGTACAGCTAAGGAGTGTGAAGCCGCCACACTTCATCTCCTAAACCACTAATTTCCTGGGAAATCGTTAATGTGCGTAAAACAAAGGGCAAGATAGCGAAGCCTTAATTGTCCTTCCCATGCAAATACACCTTGTATTTGCTGGTCCTGCATCCCAATTGTGGGAACTCACCTGGCATCACTGGGGAAACAAATCGATGCAAATGTTAGTTCCGAGGTCTACGTACTTTTTCCATGATGAAAAGGGTCCCTCCAGGGCTGGTTCAGACATGAACTACAGGAAGTGAGGAATGTCCTGGCTAATGCCCAGGGATCTGTTCACATTCACTGCAAGTTCCTTAGTACATTTGCCTACAGTATCTCTAATTTCACAACAGGTCCTCCTATTCATACAAACCTCATTCAACCTTCGTTTGTCAAGGACAAACAAAACTGAACAGAACATCACCGTGCTCCCAACCAGCTATGGCACAGCCTTTATTCCTCTTGCGGAAGAGACACACAGTGACCAGTTCACGTGAGCATCAGGGAAAAGCAGTTGTCATCTCTGGCACGCAGTGCAGGCTGCAGGTCCTGGAGGGACCATTTCAGCGGGAAACCAGATGCTGAACAGGGAGACAGGCCTGAGAGCAAGAGGCTGGAAAAATGTGATGGGGCTTCGCAACAGCCCTGCACGGCCTGAGAGCACAGGGCTCACCACCAAGAGCAGCTCTGCTGTGCATTCAGGATTATTGATTATCCTCTCCTAATCCCATGATTGAGTGCCCAGGGCAAAAAAAAAAAAAAAGTCTCATATTATATACAGATAGATAGCTATTTAAAATCATTAGCAGAGATTTATATCTCAGAGCTAGTCTTTGGTCCTCTGGGGAAACCAGACAGCTGCATAGTAAGAGACTGAAGGCTACAATAAAATGAAGAAATGAGCTTCAATAAATCATTAAGCTAAATCTCATGTTTATCTGCAATGTCATGTCCCCACAATCCTCAAAAGCAGATGTGTAACTTTTTGTTTTTTCTTTTATCAACTATTAACTGTCATGTAGCTATTACAGAAGATTGAAACTTCTTTTTAAAAGCATTGAGCATCAGGGATTGCAGTTTCTTGTCATGGAAGGGATGCTTGCATGCCAATCCATATTGTTCAAGAGGAACTGGAGACAAAATATATGGAAATAAACCTTTGAAGGAGAGGCTTTTGCCAATATTCTGGCAGCTAGATGTGCCCAAAACTTCATTAACAAGACAGTTCCATGGGATTATATTTACCAGTTCTGCTTCATCTTCTGCCATTCATTATTCTTCCACAACACCCCAACCCTACATTTCCAAGTGTATTAAAAACACAACGAAGCACAGGCAGCACCAGAGCTGGCCCAAGGTCCCCAGCAATGCAGGCAAACTCCTGTGTGGCCATGGCACTTCTGCCCAGGGGAGGTGAGGCAGAAAGGCTGGAAGAAGGCAGACCCATTTCAGAGGCAGAAGCAACCACCTTCCTACACCCACCCTTGCAAGCAGCACTGCGACTCCTCGAGACAGCCTCGCTCTCGCTCCCAAGCACTGGAATTGCTGGGGAGGGACATGAGAAGTGCCAGGGCTGGGGCACTGCTCCACAGGAGCCAGGGTGGAGAAGGGAAAGGGTGGCCCTGTAGACATCCCACCAGGGCAGACACCACAGGGATAAGCTGATGGCAGACCCAGACAGCTGTGCCCCCAGTGTCATCCCCGAGAGGCTGGGGCAGGTGGCATGGAGGGGGGCAGGTGGCATGGAGGAGGACAGGTGCAGCTCGAGGCAATGTGTGACCATTTCCCCCAGACTCAGCTGTGACCAAGGGGGCAGCCAGCATTGCATCATGAGCAATGCGCTTGCACAACCTCTCTGTCGAAAGCTCAGAGCTCTTCCCACTCCAGGGAGCTCCATAAACACTGACATTCTCCAGCCTTGAACTGTTAACACACTAGGACACAGCACCTTCACCTCTTCCACTGGAGCTTTACTGCAGCCACCAGCAGAGAGGGGGAGAAATCAGCCTTACAGGTATTTCAGGGATCCAAGGCCTTTTTTTTTTTTTTTAAAAAAAAACCAAAAAACACACAACCAACCTTGTTTCCTTTTTTAGAAGCAGAATAGAGCAGGAAAGCTCTCTGCTCCCTCAGGCTTGACATACAAAAATTAGCATCTGTTTGTTTTGCAGAACAGGACTTGCTCTATCCAATTTAGACCCAATCTGTTAATCTACAAACAAAAGCAAATAAATACTGAAATTATGACTAAGGGGGATTTCAAGAGGCTTACATCTTACTGTGTTTTTCTTGAGGTACTATGAATACAGTTTTGCATTTATTCTACTGTATTTCCTGCTGGCACAAATTAAAAATTTGAAGCTGCTGTGCTGCTTTTGTCTACTGCTCCTGATGTAAAGTGTAACTACGTGTTCAATCCAGCCTGGGAGGGCTGCTCTTTAAAAGCTAATTTTAAGCATGATTTCCAAAATCCTGACCATACGAATCCATGAGCAAATCTCTACTGTTCTATGCAAGCCCGCAAATTACTGCTATGCTCAAGTCCTTGAAGTCCACCAAATTAACAAGCTCCAGCCCACATGACTGAGGTTCACAGAAGTTCAACCCCAGCTTATGCAAGAGACAGAATTGGTGTGTTTGCCTTTAAAAAAAACACCGAGATAAATACGAGGGTCAGCAAACACGCTGTGCAATATTTAACAAGAAAAAACTGGGACCTTAAGAGGATTTGCAGCCTAAAACTGCTCCTGAAGGCAACCAACATGACATGATCGTTCTGACAGCTGTGACAAATTAGGTTTCATTTGCCTGAGAGCCAGCCATGTTCATTTAACTGCAATTACTGGCATAGCATGATCCCCACTCTGGAGAGCGCACCCAGCCACCCAGAGAAACAAAGCGTCTTGCACAGATCAACCTGCTTAAATGGTTCTTCTCCAACAACACCAAGTCTTCAAAAACAACCGTTTGTTAATACGTGCCAATAGCTTCTTCAGGTGTTTATCGTGGTCCCTCAGCTCTTTTCAACCACTCGAACAACAAAATCTGGTTAAGATGCTCTCAACTCTACTCCTTCCCTCCACGCCCAGTTGCTGAATGCAGTGCTCGCAGGAGAACGTGCTATTTAGAGATGTTTACTCTGTCTGGTCTAATCCAGGAGATCTGAAAATTGTTTCATCCAGCCTGAAATATTATTTTGAAAGACTAAACATATAAATTAACTCTTTTTTTGTAACTTGTCTTTATGCCTGAGAACGTATCTGGACTTTGTGATCTTTAGTGCAAAATCCTGCACACAGATCTACAATTTCCTAAGAACCCTTTCCTTATCCCCTTATACTTCAGCCCCACCAAAGAAGCAAGCTTCAGTCAATTATACATGCACCATTTCAACATGTTTAGTTGGTGAGCTAATTTAAAGGACATAAAAAACCTCCAGGATGTGGCCATCAGCTTTCTTGAAAATTCCTAGATAACACATCCACAGTGTGTCTAACCCATTTAGTCACGCCACAAAACATCACTCATTTTTCTTCAAGACAAATACTACTGATTCCTGAGCAGGACTTCAC
>NW_010231755.1:0-19216 GCF_000690775.1 Eurypyga helias | reverse complement strand
GCAGGAGCCCTCGTCCATCCGTCTGTCTGTCTGCTACCGAGGCACCAGCTGCCAGCAGTAACAGGTGTTTTCTGGTTTTCTTCTCAGGAGAAAGTCCCAGGCGCTATCTCCGGTGGAATGCAAGAAAACAGCGCGGCACGTAGCTGCCGACACGGAGCCGCATTCCTCTCCGAGCACGTGGGCAAGACACCCTCAGCCGCAGCACCACTCACTCAGATGCTTTCCTGGGGAGTAAGCTGCCGTTGGGTAGGCGCACTCAACAAAAATCACCCAAATCATCACTCGAAAGGCAGTTTTCCCCACTTTTTTTTTTTTTTAAGGAGAAGCTGGTTTATCAACATCTCAGAGCACAGCGCAACATTAACTCGCTCTCAGGGCACCACCAGCTGAGGCTGAAGACTGCCCTGGCAGTAGCCAACTTCAATTCAATGATTCTACGCCGTGAAAAATCTTTCAAAGTTATTTTAAATAGCTTTTTATTTTTTTTCCAAACTCCACAGTAAGCCAACATATCTTAAATTCCTGAGAATAAGATACGCAGGAGAAAAAAATGAAAATAGTGGGATTAAGAAAAACAAGTGGTGAAGATGAGGAAAAACATGGAAATGGCTTTTTGATAAAAAAACCTGCAAAATAACCCATGACCAAAGCAAAGAGCCATGCAATGTGCCACCAACATCTTCTGAGGAATACTCAGCAGCGAGGCACCACACAACTGGACACAAATTTCAAATTGAAATCAAGTTTGTTTCTGATCTTCAAAGGCTTATAAATGCGTTAACCTTTACTCACTCCGTGCAGCCCTGCATATTTACAGTGAGTTAAGCTGAACGTGGGCTTAAATAACCGTAGGATTCCAGCTTAAATCATTTCTACACGGAGCCCTTCGCATCCTGTTGTACACCGGGCGTTTTTAGACAGCAGCTTTCTCATGGTGGAGATGGACAACAGAACCTAACATACTCCAAATAGGAACATGAAACAAGCCATAAAGCAGCTGCCCAAAATCTAGTCGCGTTGTCCATGTTTACAGTGTACAAAGTTATGTTTATCCTGATAAACACAGCTTTTGAAAAGGTTATTTCCTTCCCCCTCTGCAAACAGAAAGGTTAACTTCATCATCTGCTGCGCACACGTCAAACCCATGCGAAGGAAGGAGCTGCGTATCGCATGGCCCTGCATTTCTCTGCTCCACAGGACCTGTCAGAGCATCCCAGCAAAATACCCAGAAAGCCATCCTAAAGTTGGAGTAACCTGGCTCAACCTCCTCTGCCACAGCCTGCTTGTTAGACTTAATTTTAAAGCAAGCCTCTGAGGCATGGCTTTATGAACAAGTCCTCAGACCAGTAAATTCAGAGGTGAAACCCAGCTTACCTTTTCATTTAGTGGAGTCATTAAAAGCAAAGTGACAGGAGAGTTCCCCCCTCCGCCTGCTTTCAGATTAACCCTACCCACACAGCTAAACCACAAACATTTTTGTATTCAGTCATAAATGACTGCTGCACTGCTGAGAGCCGACTCCAGCTAGTCTTTACCTTTATTCCTTGAATTATTCTTATTTTTAAGATAGCACAGGATGCCCAGAAGGACATCAGTACTGTAATACAGCGGCACTCCCAAACTAAATTGCTGCCTACGAGGTGTATCAGCAAAGTTCAGAACAACCACTTCATACATGGGCAGGCAAGATGCTCGAGAAATGTAAGAGGTCATTTCAGCAAAGCCCAGAGATGCAGGAGCTGGAGCTCCTTTGACAGTTGCCTGGCAACACTCTATTATCTTATATTCATTTATATTATTTTTAATACATTTATCCCCAGGTCTCACCCAGGGTTGTCCCCAAAGCAAATTCATCATTTTCTGTTGAGGAGGGTGGTGGTGGTATTTGTTTCTACAATTCTTCTGGAAACAACTGAGTTCTGCTGAAAAAGGCCAAAACTTGAGAGCTTTCTGAGACCTGTTTTTGGAATAGCCCGTCTACTGCTTCCAGCCTCAGTTTTGCATCACAACGTGCATTTTGGCAAGCTGTTTCTCAACAAGGACCTCTCACGGCTGCTACCTTTCGTCAGCATCCAGCCAAACACTCAGTGCATTTCATGAAGAGATGGGCTGCACAGGCTCTATTAGCTAAAAATATCAGTTAATGGGAAGCTACTGTAATACTAAAAGCATTTTTTTAATGCTTAAAAAGCATTCAAGTTTATTTCCCTGTCAATAAAAACAAGGCAAACTTAAAATTCAAGAGGACCTTGATTTTCTACTAAGTTCTCAAAATTAAAGAAAAAAAATGTTCAATTATTTATTTCTGGGGAGAGAAATCTCCCCCCGTCCCACTTCCTCACTTAAAGAAAAAGAAAACATCAGTGTCCACACAAAAAACACCCTACAGTCCTTTGGGCATGTTTTGAAGAAGCTATTTAGAGTAAGGAACATGGGCATTCTCTAGCCTTGTATTTATAATGAGGCTCCACCATCCCCAGGAGCTAAAGCAGAATGAAAATGGGTCACATATCTAATTAGCACTATTGAAGCGTGAAGCCCAAACATCCCTGAAATGTAATAGATTTTTTTTTTTTTTAATAACTCCAGCTTCATTAGAATACCCCTCAGTCACCCATGTGAGATGCCAGAAGCTTAAAAAAAGGGTACCATAAAGCAGGCATGTTTCCAGCATCATGCTGCTATACTATAGGGGAAGGGAAGACATTGCTTTGGACGAAATCTAATCTATTAGCTAAAAAATAAAGCAACCAGTCAATCAGCCTAGCACAGTCTGTTCTTTAATCACTTTTATTGTTAAAAAAACCCAAAACCAACACAACCCTCTTGACTACAAAACCAACGTACAGATTCACGGGCATGGACGTGGATGAAGCATGTTCAAGAAGGGCAGTATCTGCAGCAGACAGCTGGACAGAACCCGGTGGGTTCCCACTCTTTCTCCCAGCAGAGATGCCCACATGCTGTCCCACGCTCTGCCCCCTTCCCCACCTTTACTAACCACCCGTAGGGGCTCTGCAGCAAGCCCCCACCCAGCTCCGGGCTGGGCTGGGATCCTCATGCACACCGCCCTCCCACCCGCCGGTATCGCACCACCCAAGTGTCTGACACCACCGGGCACGTCGGGCTGTTGCAGCTGAACACGTTTAATTTACAGGTGTGCGCGCTGGCAGGGAGCTCTAATGAGCTTCTCCGTCCGCCTGCCAGAGAGAAGGCGCAGAGAGGTTCACCGTGGGTGGAGGGGAAGAGAGGCACGGAGGACTCTTCCCTGGGTGTGTTTACAGTACACAAGGCTCCAAAGGGGGTACACGAGCTCCCCCACGTCAGGCATCCACACACTGCCTTCCGCTCCGTTTCCACAGCCCAATGCTTGCTCTCACCTCCCGGGACTTGCTTTTACTCCGGACAGGCTCAGCCTTCTGCACCCAGCACCCAAAATTTCATTTGCTTTGGGCAAGACGAATGCCAGCGAAGCTACAGGGAAGCAGCCTGGGGAGGTACCCAGCAGCTCAGTCCACCCACCCACACAGACACCCAGTGAAGACTTCCACACGCAAACCCACTCATTGTGCTCGGGACTCGGCGCTTCATTTCGATCAAAGCCAACAAGCCATGAACGCCACTCACCCGTGAGGGTTTAGAAGTCACTACAGCCTTCTGGAAAAAAAAAAATACCATGAAAAAAAATCAGAGGGGGGAATTAATTGAGCCTGCAGCTGTCTGCTCTACATATCAAACGTCACAGAGTTCATGTTGCTGCACGGGTGTTTTTTTTTTTGTGCAGGAGATGAGCAGGCGAAAGCGGCGCAAAACCCAGAACAAAGTGTTTACTCTGCCCACCCATGACCACGCTTTTACCCCACAGGCAACTGGGTCTTTGGCGGGACTTGGCACGTGAGCACTCTGATGCATCCCCCGCACTGATTTGGCGTTTCTGTTTATTACACCGAGAAGCTTTTACCCTTTTCTTCTTAAGTTCTTTTGTCACAGCCACTGCACGTGAGTGAAACACACAGTATTTTATTCGCTTTAATCTAGTAACTCCCTTAACTGCAAATGGAAATAAAAATCGACACGCTTGGCTTACAGAGCCATGTGTAAAAATTCTATCTTTTTTTCCATGGCACAGCACGGCAATTCACAAACCGCAGAGCTCTCCCAAACTGCTCCGGTGCAAGGGGCGTTAAAATCGACAGCAGAGCATGGATGATCCATGTTGACGATGGAGGCTGACAAAGGCTGGAGACCACTGGTCCTGAGTCTCAAGTCTAGACCTCACATTATCACTGCTGAAGTAACAGTCACCATTTTAATTGCCTGTATGGGTAGAATTTCAATTACATTAGCAAAAACAGAGCTTATACCACCATTACTTCTGTAACCAAAACTCAGTCTCCATCATTTCACTGTAACACCAATACAAACGATCTGGCTGCAAGGAGACTCAGCCACTGGCAACCACTAAGTGGTTCAAATTGCATAATGTTTGATGTACCTACTTCTTTTTTTTTCCCCAAGCAAATTGCCCAGCAATTGGTTAAAGTCTAGAAGTCCTGAGACCGAGTTCCCTGAGAAGCTCAGCTTCCATGGAGGCTCTCTGACCAGCCCAGACAGCTCGCTCCGCACCCAGTTCTCAAAATGCGGCCTCTTGCTTAAATATCAAACTGGAGGACAACCTGTGACTTGCTTCCCACCATGTTTGATACTGGGACCTCCAGGTTGTAAGCAGTGCCTGTCAGGGGTCCAAGCCCATATGCCCAAACCGGCCTCCTTGCTGCCCGAATTGCACGCTCGAGGTTTCCCACCCATGGCGATGCACACAGCCCATGAGGAGCCAGGAACAGCATCCACCACCATAAAGCCCCATTTACTATGGAACAGAAATAGCAGAGGAGAGGCTTTCAGTGGAAAATGTGATGAGAATAAAAAGCAAGAGAGTAAACGCCCTGTCAGCACATTTCATAGACAGTCTTTTTAATGAGGAGATAAACAGATAAAGCTTTCAATCCATGTATGGAGCACTTTTTTTTTAAATTTGAAAAGAAGCTAACCAAGCACACAGGATTCAATAGAAAACAAAGGCTGAACAAAACATTTTCTGACAAGGCCTAAATAATTTGAAAAATGTCAATTCTAGTGCTACAGAGAAACCAAAGGTTTCCCCCACTCCCTACCCACACTATTAATTTTCTTTAATTACCTCTTCCTTTCAGATAGCTGGCTGGGCAGTGAAGTTAACAAGTACCCACAAAAAACAACCTCCAGTTCTTCGTGGGACCTCCAGCTTTGCTGTTGGAGCAGCACTGGAATTCAGAGCAGAGACTGGGAGCAAGCTAACCTTCCCTTACTGGAGACAGATCCAAGCCACACAGGTTGGATCCAGGCCTCCCCAGGTGCCAGAGAGCTCCAGCAGTGTGGCAAGACTTCATTCTTATTGCATGGTTGTTGGCTATAGTATCCGCCACCCTCACAACCATTTGATGTGCAAAGAAGCTGTCCCACCAATAATACACTAACTGTTTCTTAAATCTGATGCAACACATTTAAATCAGGTGTGTAAATGGAAAGTCAACATTCAAAAGACAGCCTGAAGCTATTGAGCAACAAGGGATTTCTTCACATGAAGACGATTTCAAGCACAGAGTTTAAAAACACACAAGATGGGACCCAGACAAGCAACTCCGCAAAGGAAAGCCCTCTCCAGATTCCACGCAGCACAGCAAAGTGCTCTCCCACCAGGGCTTCTTCCATCACAACCTGGAGTGGTAACCTTACACAGGGGTGGCAGCTTATCTTCAGTGGCCCCTTCTGCTGACACTCACCCTTTGGGTGGAGTCTTCAAATACGTTATCTCCCCCACACAAAGAGACTAAAAGCCAGCAGACTCCAGTGGAAGGCTTTATATCCTCTATGCTATGCTCTCCTGGGTAGCTTGCAATACCTTCAAATTTCATATATGGCATCTTTAAAGATAAACCACTTACGGGGATTTTCAGTACAGTCAGAATCTGCCCTGCCAGTACCACCCCAGCTTTATCCCTGCTGCTGTGAGAAACTGCGTGCATACATATAGCTACAGACCCTTCCCTAGAAAAGGTGATGTATTACCTACGCAAAGACCAAAATTAAATATGGAAATAAAACTAGTTTAATATACAAAAATCCAACTAGGCGACAATCATACACCACAAAACAAACATCATCTTGTTTTGGAGTTTTTATGCTTCAGAGATTGTAATTCAGGTTAGCAGAAGAAAACCATATCCCTAAGAGCCAGCCACAGAAATCCATTACAAACACATATACGCTTAAATACGAGACATTGCTGCCAGACATTTTCAGACTGCAAACTTACTGCATATTCAACCATCTTGAATAGTCCCCTGGGACCACTTTCTATGGTAATTTCCAAGATGTCACCACGTAGTAAGCAGCACAAACCTGTAACCTGTTACCCAGGTTGCACACACCACGCAATTCAAAGCGTGTCGGTTTTCATTCTGAAGCAGCAAAGTCAGGCTAAAACTGCCTCCTGCACATAGCTGTTAGTGCAGAAAAGCAGAATTAAATCATTGCCTACATGAAATAAAGTCTAATGTGGTTTCTAATTTGTTACAGTTGGGCCAAAGATCTCTCTAGACATTAAGGGTCACGACAGAGCAGCACCTATGCCACAGCAGACCTCCTGAGTGGTATTTCAGATGGTCTTTTCAGCGGTATTTCACTGCGAGGCCGGCAGACCCTGGCTCCCTGTACAGCAGAGCCTGTTTTCAGACCCGCTGGTACAACGGCCTAACTCGGACGCGGGGCCTGCCCCTGCCTGCGACAGCAGCTGGCCGGCCCCTTTCGCAGGAAGCCCGTTTTGCTCCTTGTTCTCTTGAATGAAGATGCTGTAGTACGTGACTATACCTGTCTCCCCTGCTGCATAATGCAGCCTGCATACAACCACCCCAACTCTCCCCTTCTCACCTGGATTTGTTCAAATAGCTAGTTAGACGGGTATTCTTCCCAAACGACAGCGTAAGCTAACGTTTGAGTTTCTTTTACAAATTCTTGCTTTCTCACGTCTATTTTGCAGAAGCAAGCTGGGCTAGATTAACCAGAGCAGCGTACCAAGGGAAGCAATACATTCATCACCACTCAGGCTTCCGAGTCCGCTGAGATTTGAACAGCCTACCCAAAAGTTTTGGGCACAAAAGCTTTCCATTCACACCAGGGAGATCTCATTACAGGAATTCCTCTGTGAAATTTTCAGTCTGAATTGAGTAAGAGACCAGATAAGATAACAAGGACACAGACTATGTTCAAAAACCTCCTCAAAATACGCATGCTCTCTGAATAGATGCAAGAGTTATGACCAGATAGATACATCAGCTGCACCAGTTATTGCTCCTGAGATCATGTAATAAGGCCAGATAAATGGGAAATTACACAATGAAGTACCTTCAGCAAGGCCAACTGTCTAGAGTATCCCAATTCATTATAACAGTTGGCCAATCCAACATGAAGTATGAGCTTTTTCTTGCATCTTAACCCTAACTTTTGAAATACACCCTGTACTGCCTTCCTCCAACAGCTTTTTTTAATTTAAAAGCTGACTTCAGTATTGAGAAACCTGTGCATGCTACTTATTAATTTTTTTTAAAAGGAATTCAAAAGTTAAGCACTTTTTTTAACTGGGCATTTCATCTGGTCCAGAGCAGTCACTTCTCACTCCCATCAATAAAGGAATGTTAATGGACTTTGCTTCAGTCCCACTCACTTTCATGGCATGTATCTACAGCAAAGAAATTTCTACACAGATGGCAAATTTCCAGCATTTGCTTTCAGGCTGCTCATCATGAAAAAAACAGATATATTCCTTAAATATTATATGAATCAGAGCCATAACTCAAAGCCAGAAATAATTACCTTATCTGGACAACATTCAGCAAACCATTCTTCCCCGGCCTACCAGCTGCCTTCAGCACAAGCAGCCACATTCCTCCTTTTAACTGCCCTCTCCTTTGTTTCTTGTGGTTTAGTCTTTTCCCATTTTCCCCTCATCTTTCCCACTCCATCCTTTTTACAGGGGTTATACAGGGCTGCATCCCCAGGCGTTTTGCTCTCTGCACTCTGCTCAGCTTCCTCCTGGGGGACCAAACTCCCACTGAAATAATTCTATTGTGATCAGGAGGAGTGAAGGATCCTCAACCCTTGGGTTAAAAAAAAAAAAAAAGGAAAAAAAAAGAGCTATGTTTTCGGTATTCTCAAACATAAACATAAAGACCAAACTCCCACTGAAATAATTCTATTGTGATCAGGAGGAGTGAAGGATCCTCAACCCTTGGATTAAAACAAACATAAAATAAACAACTGGACATGGATGACTCGGATTAGCTCTCCTTTTCAGTCTCGTTCTTGGTCTTAAACGTCTTGGATCACTTCCATTTTTTGACGATGTTCAGGCCTTAATTTACATGAAACACTGCCAAAAAAAGGCAGACCCAAAGCACACTCTTCTAGCCCTGTTTCCTCATTGCTGGAGACATGGCCACCGACTGACAGACCCAGCTATGGAGGGCTGCTTTCTGCTTAACCCTTTCTCCAGATCGTTACGTCCAGGCTGTGCTCATGGATTCCTTCTGAAAAGCAGTAAAGATGTGTTCTTCCCATCCACCTTAGCATTGAAGCTCCTAACAAAGTCTGTGTTTGGGTAATGCTAGTATCTCCTCTTTCGATACATGTACTGCTGCTTCATTCAGATTAGGTTTCCTTCCTCCCGTCTAGCTTTACCAATGCAATTAAAATCATCGCTTTCCTTCTGGTTTTGCACTTCTTCAGTGTCTCCATCAGGCTCACGCTATCTCGATCTTCAGGGACTACATCATGCTGTTGCAGCATCGGCTCCAGTCTCAGGCTGGCCAACCCGTTTAGATGCCATTGCTCACCTGGTACATTCACAACATACACCGACATGATCTTTCTCTAAAGAACTAACTGTTCCTCCTGTCACCTACAACACACATCTGTCTGTCCTCGCAGATTTTGCTGTGCTCAAGAAGTAATTTTCAGTTGCTGCCTATTACATTGATACTGTCGTCACGGTTATGCACTATGAGTACGGGGCAGAAAAAAAGCTTTCACTGGGTTCAGTGCTGTACTATCTGGATACTATACAAGCCAAAGTAACCCTACATTTATTAAAAACTGGCCGCAAAATAGCTCAAAATATTCCCAAATATTATTATAACTCAAAATGTTCCCAAATATTTAATAAAAAAACCATTCCCTGCCCAATTGCTGCTTTTTACTTTGGCAGCTTGTCCCAATAACAGCAGCCCTGACACTATTATTCGGAGCATACTGCAGTATTTTAAAGTTGCCAACAAGTTTAAACAAACAAATTGCAAAAATTAAAGTTTTGCTTAAACTTTCTTCCCAGAAACAAATACTGACACTGGATACAAAATATGAAACTGTCAAGCCAACACAAACACCGAAGGAGACAAAACAAAACCAGGCAGGAATTCCATTTTGGCATAAGTGATGAGTTTTGTGCCTGGATCACAAAGCAGCTGTTTTACCTCTGAAAAATGGAGTGTCTGTACCCCCAGGTAGGCAGAGAAGCACTCAGCAAGAACGGGAGGATGATGCAGAGCTGTGCTCCCTCTGCCCAGTGACTCACCAGGTAGACTCACGCCGGATCTTTTCTGGTGGAGTTTTATCGGTTCACACAGGGCAGACCAGCAGTTCCTGGGGGTAGCTCTTCCTAGTAAATGCTACGCCGGCAGATTACAGACTCCGCGAGTGGACAAGCCTCAGGGGCAAAAACCAGGGTGTGCAACTTCAATGATAGAGTCTTGCTTTGATGTGACCAGGATTAACCGTAATCGTGGTGTGACTAAATACGTTATTTGCAATCTTTATTGCTCATGAAGGAAAACATAATGACACCCCTACTTGTTTTTGCTCTTCCAGGCTAGCAAAAGACTGGAGGAAATAATATGCAACACACTTAGACCTTATTTCACACTCGCCAGTGGCTTTGTCTCCTTGTCTGGATGGGTGCTGAAGCAAAACTTGAACCATGAAGACAATAAAAGAGCAATCCAGGCATCCTTGTCAGTATTTTCACTGAACAAAATGCATTCTGTAGCCCTCAGCTCTGTGCAAACTGCTGCCACGCATTTAAGCGGGCCCTGCACAGACAGAACAGAGCCCTCTTCTCGGGCTGTTCTGCAGGAAGCCCTTTGCACTACCAAACATGAGCCCTTCAAATTAAAACATGCATAACGAAAGCAACTCAATCTTGAAGCAGTCATTACTTTTACAAGCAAAATGCAAAAGCTATACTTTTGAACAGTGAGCTCTGGCTGAATCCATTGCCCAAAAGTGCTGCTTTAATATTGTGCTGAATGTGGCACCAAATCTTGTGAAGTTCTTTTGCTACAGGACAGAATCACTTCAGACTAACATTAAATTTAGCCACTGCAAAAGAAGCAGCAGGCAGTAAGGCAGATGACAAATAACCAAATCTTATCTCATTACTTTTTCAATCAGATGCTAAATAGCAACTTATCTCAGTGGCAGATCATTGGGACCATCAAGGTTGCTCCATCTGATTCTTCCTACGGTCCAGCCTAGTATTACATCAGGAAGTCAAGTGAGGACAAAGTCATTTAACTTTCTCCTTTAACTGCCACTTTGCAAAAGAGAAGCAACTTCCTAGGGCTTTTTTCTTTGCTCAGAGGAGGCCATCATATTCACACGTAACGATCTGTACAGGTCTAAGTGGTCCAGGACCTGGTTCTCTCAAAGACATTCCCTATAGGCTGTTCTATGCCTGAGCTGAGTAGGGTCTGGGTACTCTGGGGGGTACTCACAGCATCTCATCCAGATGGTTGCATTTTAATAGTCAGTACACAACGGACTCTGGCTTCTTTAAGTCACTTCTGGCCATATTTTCTAGAATTAACTTCCAGAACCTGAGGCAGAGTGTCCCATTTATACAGAGCCTGGCTTTGCCTCAGCCCAAACACCACAAGCTGAGAAGATTTGGTTGCACACAGTTAAGTAGTGGATGTGAAACCAATCACTTCAGGCAGCACCACACCATTATTCAGAAGCTATCCAGATAGCAGTGAAATCCAGGGCCGTAAGAACACACAGGCTCCTGAGCCCGGACAGATACTTTTCAACTTAACTGCTTTTTCTGTTCTACAGATTACCCCAAAGTTGTTTGTCCCACTCTGCATTCCTTCAACTGCTTGCTCATGGTAAGTACCTGCTTACTTAGCTGTCCTCGATCACGTACGCAGCTTGCACAGCTCCCTGCCCATGCTCCGCCTTGCCTGGAAATAAAGCAGCTCCTTCACAGGCTGATTTGGAGTAACTAACACTCTGCTTCATGGTTGAAATCAGACTCATAGAGAAGGTCTGACGGGCCACAGGACCGTTTAGTGGAGGGGAAAACAGCACCCAGGATAAAAAGGCTGAACTGCCCTATAGGAACCACTTTGCAAACTCCTAGGAGGAAACCATTGTTGAAGTATTAGAGCCTTTAAGGAATGGGAAAATCACATGCCTAAACCCTGCGGAGTTGTACCCTCATGCCGAGGCTTGAAGGTTTTAGCCTTACATTGCAGCACAGCCGTGTTCTTGTGCAACAGCAGGCTGCTCCCGGGAAGAAAAATCAGCTGTGCCCTACCCGTATCTAGGAGGAAGAGGTGCTTTGTTTAATTGCCGAGGTTCAAACAGCCTCACAGAACCTAGCTCAGCAGCTCCTACCAGAAGCTATAGGATTTCCTCAGCACGCATTAGTCTATTACCTATCGCAGCCCGTAACGTGACATTCGGCACCGTGTTTACAGCAAGGGCGCTGACTGGGCAGCGGGCTGCTCCCTGGTGATCCCAGCAGCCTGAGCGAGGTAGGAAATACTGACTGCTACCCACTTCTGTCCCTGATAACTCCCAAGACAGGAAATCCCAGCACGTATACCTTTGCACTTGATGGAAGTGGAGGGATAATTTATTCATATGCATGCAAAGGTTTTTTTTCTTTAAATTATCAGCCTCACACGGCCGTTTTTTCCACACAGCCTTGAATAACCTAGACACAGAAGCTAAATTCAGTTTCGCTCCTCACTTGCTGTTACTCAACATGAAATCCTGCTACTAGTCAGATACAGAAACTTCATTTTTCATAGAAGTTCCTGGATCTTCACTCCCATTCACAGCACCCCAGTGGCCACAACAGCTACATAAGGACCACCAAAGCAGAGAGCAGATAAAACTTTGGTACTGCTAACATACAGCACATCAGCATTTTATCAAGACTAAACCACCACAGCTACAGCAAAACCCAATCTCCCGTGTCCATTTATCACTGCCTGCATTTAAGGCTGTTGCAGCCTGTCAAGTATCTGGAAGCTCTTCCTGCCATCTGTTTCCTTCCTCCAAGAGTGCTGCAGTTTTCCATCACTGCTCTCTCACAAAAAATGTCTTTATTTCTGTGAATCTTCACTGCTCTCTCACAAAAAATGTCTTAAGATTCACAGAAATAAAGAACTATTTTTAAACGGATTATGTATTTTGAACCTGCCTTTGCAGACTGAAACAACTGTCATTTACTTGGATTGATAAAATTCACCCTGTTACCTTGTCTCCATCCTTAGTCACACCAGAATCTATTTTCCCCACCCTCGCCTTTGTGATATGGTAATACTAAACCCAGCCAGTTAAACACACCAAGCTGTTTCCAGAGTGCAATGACTTGCTGCTCCCACAAAAAGCTGTCACATCAATTACCAAGCCAATTAACAGCAACTAAGCAGAGACAGATTTGTAGAAAGACTTGCTTGAGTTTCAGTGTGGAGTGGTACTTTTATTGCTGCCCTTTGAACGCCAAAGTTTACAACAGATTGTTAATGGTACCTTTTCTGCAGTGCTGAGGTTCCTGCAGATGAGCATCTGTCTCCTCTCTGTACGTAAATATTGCCTTTTCCTCACTTCCTACAGAAGGCACCTAAGGATTTTACCATCTCAGGAAACAGGCTGCCCTAAATATTTAAGGATCCTTTTGGAGTTTTACAGCAAATAGCCCTAAATGTACCTAAATATGTACTTGTAGTTATAACAAAGTCTAGCTTTTCTGTAATGCAGGAGGTATATTACATAGTAAACTGTCCTTAGAACAACAAAGAAAAACACAGCACCTTAAATTATAAGTAATGCCCTTAAAGAAACAGTGAATTAAAAATGCAGGTCATTTAAATAATTTATTTTCTACAGCTACTAGCTTTGATAACCAAAAACTGGGGATGGGCTGGCTACTTACCATTCATTTTTCATTTCGTTTTATACTGCAGTGCTCTTGCAGGAGTATGGGATTTCTCACAGAAAAAATCATTTTCATTTTAAACTTGAGGCTAAGTGACTTGTAGTGGAACACACTTAAGAATACCATTAAGAATACCATTGCAGAAGAGTCAGCAGAAACACGGTGGTGTTAGCATCACATCTGGAAGTAAAGACTGAAAACCTGTTTAGAGTGTACTTTGCAACAGGGCCACAGAAAGCAAAGGGGAACAAAAGTGTCCTGCATCAAGCACACCTACTGTATTTGAGAGTTTTAATAATGTCTTTACGTAATCTCACTGGAAAACACCGAGCCAATCTGACCTACATGTTTTAAATAACCTGCTGCTTCTACTTTATGGAGAAGCTGGTATTAAGCCATTAAGTTAATAGTCAGAGCTGGCTACTGTTTGGGTTTTAGTAAGATCTGGCCCCAGCTGATAAAGCACAGTGAGAAAGAGCTTTGCAAATGGAAGCTTCCCATGAAAACCTGGTCATGGTAATATCAACTCAATTTCTCCTCTTAAAAAAAGACCATAGAGCCAACACACTAAGCCTATTTGCTCCATCTATTAAAAGATATCAATACCCACCCGTATTCCAGCAGGTTGTGGGAGCAAAGGCATTTACAGCATGAGGATGTTTCTCAGAAGGGTCTATGCTTTGTTGTTCACATTGACAGCTGAGCCTTACCCCTATTCCCCGTGTCCTAAATACTGAGGAAGTACTCAGCATGAAGACTATGCTACCTGCTAAAGCAAAAAACAGCAACAAAATTGAGCACATCTGCCTCCAGAAACCACAGAAATGGCTGTAGAAGCCAGAGCTGAAGTATTTTTGGGGGTGAAATTGTGCAAGGAAAATGGGAGGAGGCTGTGTTGACAGAAAAAACCCCATGCATTCTTCAAATTAAATCTGAACTGCCAGGCACTGCTTGCCTCCCTTTTTCTACCCTTACAAGCTCCCCGCTATGAAAGAGCGGCTTCAGCACAGCCATCCCTCCGTGCCTCCCCACACATCAGTACCAAGGGGGCTTATATCCTCCAGGCTGCCACTCCAGCATCACTTTTTTCCCACGAACAGAAAACAGCAGTAATTCACAGCATCACTAAATAGCATACTGGGATGTGTCAGACAAACGAGCACTGTTAGACTGGGAATGCTCCGGAGTGTAAGATAACCCCTGCGATTTGAGCAACGACCACAGGCCTGGCTGAAACTGCTGCCTCTGCTTAGGAGATGGAAGGGCTTTGTCTGCTCTGCCCTCAAATTCCCTTCCATGTTCCACCTGGTCTTTCTCCAAAGCCAACACGACTGGAGAGCAATGCCGAAGATGTTTCCCAAGGGCTTGGTTACAGGGTAGCTCCCAAGTGCTGCATCTCAAGAGGCCCAAAGAGAGAGCACTGAGCTGAAGGCTCATCCTTGCTGGGTTCCATCATTTTTACAGCAAAGGCTTAGCTGCCTACCATGACTTTATCACTGACATTGCCTGTGCTGCAAAGTACTACAATTTAAGAAATTGAGCCATCGTCTAGTTTTCTAGCCTTTCCAGCACATTCAGTTCACATTTTCAGGTCTTTTCCTCAAGAATGCTGGAATTCTTTTTAATCAAATATTTCATATGATTCACAAAAACTAACAAAAAAAAAGAAGATGCGGGATAAATTATTTGAATAAAACCCAGTAACACCCTGTATTTGTAGCATCCCACAATGGTAGGCTTAAAAAACGTCTTCTCTAAACCAACAACCGCACAGCACAGCACTTAACTCCTTAAAGGTAGATTTACTTCAGGGTGCGCTTGGCTGTCTGCACAACCCTAACCATTGCTTGCCATCTGGATTTCCCTTGAGGAACATAATTAACATCAAGTTAAAACCCTACCTCCAGCATCAGGGAGATAATTGAAATCCAGGCAGTCCCAAGACTCTTTTCAAATTGAGGAGTTGCTAAACCAAACTGTAAAGCTGCAGAGAGATGTTTGTATTAATTATACTAACCAACCATCAAGGGGCTTCTATCTGAGGGTACTTTTCCATGGATAATTCATGGCATCTTTTGAATGATGGTCCATAATACACTGTGCATTCCTCAACAACACGAACAAGCTGTTACAGCCACTTCAGGCTTCCAGTGTGAAAGTGCAGTGGCTGCTAACTCCTCAAAGGAACTCACCTCTCAAATATTATCTTGAAGCCATTCCTTTGTCAAAACAGGGGGGCATTGCATGGTTTAGTTTCCAGAAAATTACTGTCTTGTAACCCCATCTAATGAAGATACCTACGAGCCAATAGCCTGACATTTCAGGCAAAAACGTCTTTAAACTTGATTTTAAAAAATGGTAAGTGTTCAACTGCTTTTTGCAATGCCTTCCCTATTTTAGGTTTTTGCCACTTGGAGTTTTCCCCTTGGTGTTCTGCCCAGTAAAGCTTTTTGCAATTCCCTTATAGAAAACTACACAGCAAATTACACCAATACAGTGGGTAAATGTCCCCCTCATAAAGTAAATCAATTTAATTGACTAGCTACAGAGTTAATCAATTAGATTAACAGTTGACCTATTTAAAGATGGGGAAAAGTATCTGATACTTATTTTCTGGAAAATAACATGCAATACAGCATCACCATATAAAGCAGGCTGAAAGCTAAGGGCATGCACAGTAGCAGAACAACACTGGCTTCAGTGGGACGTAAATGACTCAATTATACACTGAAACATTTGCTTTAAGTCTGCAGTCATGGCAGGGAAAAAAGCAGTCGGATGAAGGTTCATCTTGAAATACAGACAGTTATCTGCTGAACACTGAGTTTTTCCAACAGGGCAACTTAAATGATCAAAATTTCCCACTCTGGATTTTCTCAGAGCTCTTCAGTTTGGGGGTTAACAAGCAGACGGGAGAAGCAGCAAAAGCTACAATTCCCTGTTCCATGGCCAAGATTGCTTTGAAAGCCTCTCTCAAGAAGCCAACCACGTGAACTCCTGTGAACCCACATTTCACACTGTTACAGCTATGCCCTTATAAGCCATCTATCCGGCAGCAAGCTACGGCAGAAGAGGTCTATCTGCACTCACCCCCAACTGCAGTCAGCAGTTATCTCACTGCACGCGCTGCTAACAGCTCCCTTCTGTCTGGGGATCAATGCACTGGACATCTGATTTTCTAACCCACTTTTTCCTATTCAACTGATGGTATTTTAGGGACATTCTGTACTAACAGCTGATTCACACTGTTGTTCCAAACTGTTTGTTACATCAGGAGAAAGGTGCAGGTCTTTCGTTGTTGCCTTTTCAGTTCTGGAATAAAAAGCTTGGGAGAACCGTGCTTCAGACAAAGGTTACTGGTTCACATTCCCTAACAGGGAAAGCAACTGCAGCTTCACTACGTCAGTGCCCACCAAACACTACAGCTTCCCAGTTTCACACCTGCATGGCTGGGCTGAGGCAGCGAGTACCGAGCAGAAAGCCCACTCACGTCTTTCCACAAAAGGCTCCTGTGGCCGAGCCATGCTATTCAGAAAAACCTATTTGCACTGGAAGCTGGAACTAGAGAAACCCTACTAAGCCATTCCGTCAGCTGTTTGTCCACCAACAGACCGACACACTGATGGAGACTGTACTATTTACTAGTGAAATGTGCCTTCTTTCCATCTAGTCAGTCTGGACATTGTAATTCCAGCTCATATCAGACTTGGTGTAATGCCACTTATAATTACAAACCCAAAAAGCAGCAAAGAATTCTGTTTCTAAGAGACAACTGAACAAAATATGTCAGGTTTTATGATAAGGCAGTTATGCCAGAGGCAACGCAAACAACTACAAACTACGTGACATTAAACTTTCTTCTGAAGAAACATTCACCTGCTCTTACTTTACTTACTTGATATGTAAGGACTGACAGAAAAACATGTCATTCCATTAGACTGATAGCTGTCCTGCCTCAGGGGGAAACACCGTTACTGTTAATGGAAAGACGTAAGGCTCGTGTGCTGTCAGCCCGGCTCTGCCTTGAGCAGCTGTTCAGAAACCCCACACAGCCATTCCTCAGGAAACCACAGACTCAACAGCACAGTCAGAAGTTTCCGAAAAATGAAAAGCATCTCTCATCCCTCAAGAGAACGTGGGTAAACAGGGAGAAGAACGAACAAGGAGGGGAAGCAGAGGGAAGAGCTGGAGTCAAAGCCAGCTTCTGCTGAACATCTCTTGCATGAAGACATAATGAGAACCACTCTGCTTTGCAAGGTAAATTAGGACAATTCACTCATGGTTCTTGCAAATATGTACTTTGAAGGTAGTCCAGCGTATTTCGTTCAATATCTAATATACACAGACAAAAATAAATGCATTATTTGTATTCTTATTTGCTCCCAAGAGTAGCCTTTCCTTCCAGTTATGCAAAAATAAAGAAAATAAACTGTCATTTGGTCTGACTTATTTTATTAATTTTTTCCCAGCTTTTCTCCCCAGTCTTCCCAGAGGCTCTTCCTGAGAGACACTCAGTCTTAGATGGCTTCAGTTGCATACTTTCTTTTCAGTCCCAGGCCCCTCAGGAAGTTTTAGGGTCTTTTCATGAGATGTTGTCACACAATTTAGTTGCCAGAGTCCTCCGAACAGCAGCACTGTGTAAGGGCAGCAGCAGTCCCTGAGACAGATTAATTTCACCCTCCACCAACAGCAATTTTAACACTCACAATGCAAGATGAAAGCTAAGAAGCAGAAAAACAAATGCTCGGAGGAACCTGATTACAGGGGAGTGCAGCTACTAATGCAGTAAGCGGAGCCTCCTGCCTTTTCATTTGGTTGATAAATTTGGTGATGGCGTATCTTCTCCCCTCCCTGCTGAGTGGGAAGTATGCAAGATAAGAGATCCCCACTATTGGGTTGCAGACTGTACATTATTTCCTCATCCTTTCAGACAAACCGACCAGTTGTTGCTTTTCTGATGCCTGGATTTGTTTCCTGGCACATACCTATTCCCTAGCTAGGAGGTGTGAAGAAAGCTGGGTTTGATATCTTGAAAGCAGCATGCCAGTACTTCTCAGCCCTTCCCCGACCCCTCTATCTCAAAAGCAGGAGCGTTCCTGGGTGAGTGCCATCCCGACCAGCTGGCCCTCTCAGCACTCTTCACAACTGTGTAATATCTTTGTGTGACCTTCACGGTGCTAACCAAGCGCAGAGAGGACCAGGCAAACAACTCAAGAACACTAAAAATATCCCAAACTTGCCTTAGTCACAGGACTACGGCCCTGCTGAGAACACAAGTCACTGCTCACGCTGCATGGCAGCCCTGCTTCTGCAGCTCAAAGGGATTTTGTGCATCAAGTAAGCGCAAAGTCTTTCGTTTGGGGTATTTTAAAACGGCAGTGAAGAAATACAGATCTCTACCGCTGGGTTTTGTCCCATGACCAATTCAGAGCATTAGGAGGCGGCTCACTGATCCCAATCAGCAGTGGCATAACTCAATGTTCAATAGCTTCCTTGTGTCAATGCACCACCACATCAAAGCTCTGCCACAGTGGGTCATCTTCCCGTGATTTGCTAAAACCAAGCTTCCTTTCACCAGTTTGTCAGAAGACTCAGCTGTGGAAAGTACTTGCTCAGTCCTTACCTTCGAAAGATAATCCCCGCAGACAGGAAACCAGGCCATACGACTTGTCACTGAGCTAGGGAATACCAGGAGCTATGAGAAGAGCCCTCAAGGGGATTCAGCTACTTAATTCCCATCCGCTTAAAATAAAATGCAACATGAAGGATGGATGGGGACTAAACGGAAGAAAAGAAATTAAGTAAACTGAGAGGGTTCCAGGGATTAAAGGGTGAGCAAAACATCTAAGATGGGGAGAAGCTGACATATGGTGCCAGGTCCTGCACCTGCGTTGG
>NW_010231754.1:0-430 GCF_000690775.1 Eurypyga helias | reverse complement strand
TTCAGCGTGTGTGTGCTGAAAATAGCTGGTATTTTAATTTCTGAGCACTGTTAAAGCGCAGATTTTTTTTTTTCCTCTCTGCTTAACCACTGCACAGCCTCCTTGTTTCAGGGCTCTTACCGCATCCATTTCAGCAAGATTTTGGGGAGATGAGCCTGGGGGAATCTCCACACACACACACACCCCGCCAGCTCCAGTTTTGCAGACGGGATTGTGAAAACTCGGAATTCAGAAAATATTCGGAATAATAACAAAACAAAAAAAGAAATTGACGGAATAAAAGGAGAACGGATGAATATCGGTTTGCAAATCCTACCGAAGGATAAACTTCTGCCCAAGCCAGCGGGAACCGTGCCCGGGTGCCGGCAGCCTCTGGCCAAGGGGCCGGCGAGGCGGGGGGGGGGTAACCCCCGCCGGGGAAGCCGTGTTC
>NW_010231753.1:0-24401 GCF_000690775.1 Eurypyga helias | reverse complement strand
GTTCTTATCTCAACCCACAAGTTCTATTCAGATTCTTTCTCATCAGAATCTTTTCTCTGATTCTGATTCTATCTCCCATCCTACTTGGGAGAGGGAGGGGGAGAGGGGAGGGCATGGCTGTGTGGTATTTGGTTGCTTATTGGAGCTAAACCACGATAGCATCCATGGGGAAATACGATAGAACACATCACAATCATATCATGGATGATGTATCATACGCATTTTCATCTGATACATAATGCAATTTGATCTTTATTACCATTGTCAGTATAATCAATACATAGCAAGTGCAAGTGACATATAGAGAGACAGCATTAGTATAATGAAACGAATTTTGATCAGCAATGCCACAGCAAGTCTGTCCCCATGCAGTGAAACATTATTAAAGCATCCAAGCACGAAGCAAAAACATAACATTCAGGCAGTAAAATGGACAGATTTTTCATTCAAAGGTTTGACTTTCTCTTCTCTACTTTGTCCATTTCCTCCTGGACTTCATAATAACCTTGAGAAATCAACCACATCATGCTGTGAAAGTCCAGTACTGTGGTTATGTGCTTACATCATTTGTGAAATGTTGGTTTTCTTGAAACATGATGGTATTTTCATACTTCTGTAGAAATTGGTTTTCTGCTTCACAAAATGATCATTTTCCTAATAATACTAAAATTGTTGTAATAGATTCTCAGTATTAAGAACAATTTGATAATCATATAAAAATATTGAACAGCTTAATAATAGTAATATTAAGAAAATTCTATTTAGGTGAAAACCAATTAACCAAGAATCTGTAATTACAAAAGGTAGAGACTTAAGTTTTCCTCGACCTGTCAGTGATGGCAATGAAACCCTGAGTGAACCCCCTCTTTGTAGGATTTTTGCCGCATGTACTCCAAGGCAACTATTTGCTATGATTCACCTGTGCAGCCAATTGTGCTCACATTATTCAGGTACTGTGGGGTACCCAAAAGTAGTCCCTGGGGCTTCTTGTACATCTACTTTTCTGAAGAAAGCCACTTTTGCTGTTTCCTGAAAAAGCCAATAAAACTTGTACAGCCTTTTTTATTTGCAGACCTCCAAGTATTTTATGAAGAGCATGATCCTCATTATCTTCCATTTTTCACTGGAACATATGAGGACAGATGAAATTACCTACTCAAGGACAAAACCTGAACCAGTGGCAGAGAACTTTTTTTCTTAAGTCCTCCTTCATGTCTATTAATATCTGTAGCATAAAGTTAGTAAGACTTTGAGTAAATTTCAGAGCATCATTAATAGTCTTTCCTATTCTAAATCCCTCTATAGAGTTCTGAAGGAAAAGACTTCTTACAATGGTCCCTGAGGTCTGCACAGTATCTTTGGTGTCATCCACAAGTGTTGGTTGTTTGGCCCATATCAAGTTGGAAAGAGAGAATACTAATATCAAATCAGGTTTCCTCTCAAAAACTCTGTTTGTGTTACAGTTCTTCAGTAATTCAAGAGTATCCCATCAGGAGGCTAGGGTACCCTTTGTGAATATTGTTGCGAAGTAACATCTTATGAAGACCCAAGCAAATATCCGGCCAGACCAACAAGACACTATCTTGTCTCTAAAACTTCTCTTTGAAGGCAAACACAATCAACCCACCAGAAAGAATCCTTCAGAATAAAGTAATAACTAAGCTGTACTTTGATTACATCTCTAATGCTTTTGAGTTCAGAGAATAGATAGCTTTAAATATTAAGTGTATCACACTTTTCTGGTTTGCTGTGAAGTTCAATTGTTTGCATGTATCAATTATTTGTATTGTGGTAAGTATGACTTTGATTTATACCGTGTCAACAGAACAAAATGGCTTAATTTTTACCACCCTTTCGGTGTTTTTCATTACCAAGAATATTTTCCTCGACTGGAGTTCAACCTATATACTATTCAGCAGCAGGATTAATTTCCCAAGCTCAGCTAGGAATTTTGATTATTTTTATTATGCTATTTGAATTTTTTTCTATATTTTTAAATGCAGACATTTGTATCTAGTCAATGATCTTAGTCCTATGTTTTCATTTCAGGTAGGCCTGCAAGGAACAATGACTTCAACTCAATGATCATTGTGGTTCCCTTCCAAATCAAGATATTCTATGATATATGATAAAACAATTTTAAAGCTGATAAATCAGACACTCAGAAATTAGAGATCCCATTTTCAGGTTTGCTTTTGCAACTTTTCTGCACATAATTATTTTATCAGAATCTCTACAGTATAACATACTCTTTTCACCAGAGGACTCAACTTCAGTGTCTAAGGCAGAGAGTGCTCATTACCAAGCAGCTATTTATAGATTTACTCTATTTTTATTTTTATCCCCATGCCTTGTCTATTGAACATTATTCAGATTAAGTTCTAAAATGCAGAATTATTTATATGCTTTTTTGGCTCTGCTATAATTTCAACACAATCAGTGATTAGATTTTTTTAAAGCATTCCTCTGAGGAGCAGATCTGGCTGTAGGCATAAACAGTCTAACAGGATACTCAGGATGCTAAAGGATGTGGTGGTTGGTTTTTGTTTGTTTGTTTTGCCCTGGCCTCTTATTTCTCTCTCTTCCCCACCCCCAATTTCTGAGATAACCGTCTGTCTGTGGGAACTCTCCTTGTGCAAGTTCTTACTCTACAGCAGCTGAAAGCTCATGTAGCAGTAAAAGACCCTGAATTTTCTTACAACATCAAGGAATAGTGATAGGGTTTGGAGTGTAAGAACAGAAAATCTATGCATAGGAAAATGAGAATAGTGAAGGGATTGGATTGGTTAGAGGTATTATTCAATGTGAAATCTTTTAGAGGGAGGGAGTAGAGAGATTTATTGATTTTAGGCCTTGCTTTTACTTTAAATTTAGTATTTGTTATTGTTTAATCTGTGCAATGAAATTAGTACATGATTAATCCCATACTACAGATGGAGACTAGAGACACAAAAATATTAAATTTAAAAACATTTCCAACTAAGTCTCTTATCCATGACATAGGGATTTTTTCATAATTTTTAGATCTGTATAAAACCAAATTATCTGCTTAGCTGTGCAATTTTTAAATTTTGGGAGGGTTTTGGTTGGTTGGTTGATTTTGCCTTTTTTTTTTTTTCCCCCATCAGATCCATATGTTTCCAATTTAAAATAGTGGAAAATTATGGGAAATGACAACTGGAAAGTATCACAGAGTAAGGGATAAAATCCAAGCACAATGAGTAATATTTTTGTAAGGAGATTATTACCATGATTAACAGCATTAGGATTACTGTACATATTGAGTTGGTCCTCATATTGTCTATCATTTGGTTTATTCTGCAATAAAACATGAACTGGATGTTTTAGAAACTTTTAGTCGCTCAGGTTAGGAACAATATTCTCATGAAAATCCAGGATAGTCCCAAATTTACTTTGATGCTCCAGGAGAAACAAATCCTTAAATGTGAGTATACTTGAAGAGTGATCTATTTAATGAGTGAAGCAGATGTTTTTATGTAGCTATCGCTGACAATTAAACATACCAACCCTGAACTAAACACAAACTGCAGTTATTGAGACATAAGCTTCTGAAAAGCAATGCTACCCAGATTTCACAGCTCAGCCTTATCACAGAGCGAGTTCTGTCACCTTATAATGTGATATAGATGATCCTTGATTGAGTAGAAGCATGTAATTCAATTGAAGAGTTCTGCTGACACAAGAGCAGTCTTCAGGTGATTTATGAATGGAAGTAGAGAACCTCACCTGAATTACAATCTTGGTATTCAGCTTGGAGTAAGTTTGAAATATATATCATTACCTTTATTCTGGGTTGGGGGGATGTTAGGGAATTGAAGAAAACAGAAGACAAAAATCTCTGAGTTGGAAACATACACAAGGAAATATTTTCATCTCAGATTTTTTAAAATATTGTTTATAATATTAATTTTTTTCTATGTAGAATTTTGAAATGTTTGAACGTAATTGTATATTATTCCAAACTAACAGGTCATGGTTCATAACATGTATTATGATTAGCTGACAAGTCTATTCCATATAAAAAAGGATTAATCAAAGTTTTCCTTACCAACATTAATTTAAGAACACTGACCCAATAAACTAAAGCTTTCCTAAAGATTCACTGGCAGAAAAAAAAGGTAATAGTTCTTATGCAGACTTTGGAGACTATTACTATGGGAAAATCCCAATCCTAATGAAATCAAATTTTCCTTTAATGTATTTTGGCTGTGGTATGTTATATTCATGTGCCTGGTGCTCAAGAGCAGGTGAAGTCTATGAGGTTGTATCTCACTTCCCTTCTGTGTCTGCATTTATGACCCTGTGCAGGGTTCAAGGCTTCTGAGTCAGTTGGATCCCAGATTACCTACGTGCACAGATTTCCCAGTGGATGAGGGCCTCTGGAATTGGCTATGCAAGTGGATCTGTGTCTTGCTGTAGCATATATCATAACACATCCAGCACATTCACAAGACCCAAAAAAGTCAGAATGGATCGGGTCTAAAAATACAGTGTTAGCCTTAGACAGCTCATGTATTACAGACGTTGTGTAACCCCTTATGGAACTTCCATGGAATACTGCAATTATTTTGTCCTGAATTATTCAATCATACACAACTATCACTAAATATTTGATATATTCAATCACTGATGCAGCTCACCAAGTTCTCATGAATTATGAATACTGCATGAGAACATGAACAGGTAATAACAGAGTCATTATGAATAGGCAAGAAACAACAAGCTGAGGTAGTAATGTTTGCCTTACAGGGAAGCAGTCTGCTACATGCTCCTCACAGGGGTGTTCTGTAAGTTTAGACTTAAAAGAGAAACAAGTTAGGATTGTTGCTAGGAGCAGTTGTGCAAACAATGAGTGGCACTAATTCCCCTTCTGAGACACAATTCCTTCTTAGTTGCTTTTGGCACCGAGGGCATGGATTTTCTACTAGTATATATGATCTCAAATATTTACTTCTTGTGCCACAAAGGTCATGAGCCAACAAATAAATGGCAATTTGCAAAGTTGAAGTTTATCCTAATTACTGCTTGTTTTCTGGCTCCATGTCATAAATTGAGCAAATGAATGAGCTTATCTTCCAGTGTCATCTATAACAGTTCACATTTGTATGGTGGTGGTTTGTGGCAATGAGCAAGTGGGGACATCATTTTGAAAACTACTATTGTTTTATCATTAACATATATTTCATCATGAATAACATACCAACTTTCTGATCTCCACTTGAAGCCCAACAGGTTGTGTTAAATTGTTAAGACAGAACATATCACACAGAAGGTTTGAAATTAGAATGAAGCAAACTGTACCGGGGAGCAAAAGGTAATTTGCCGTTACAGATTCAGGGTCTGCTGTCACTATTTGTGCAAAAAATCATATTGGCATCATGAGGAGAATAGAGTTCAGCTCACATTGCGACAGCAATGAGAAAATCAGGAAAAGGAAGTAACAAACAAGAAAAATTACAGAGCCCAGGGGGTAAAACAGCATAAGAAAAAAAAAAAACCTGCTACACCCATATGTTTAAAAATGTTTATATTCAAAACTATCAACAATAAACTAGCAATATCTCATCATCAGCTATATAAATAAGCCAGTAGCTTTTAACCCACTGGCTTCAAAGTGAGCAAGATGAGGCTCATATAACTTTATCAATACTTTCCACATTTGAAAAAAATAAGGATGGGATCATAACATTAAAAAAAAGGAAGTTCTTGAAGTGCTGATATACACTAAAGTTGCTAAAGAAATCACAGAATGATGGACTGGTTGAGGCTGGGCAGCACTTCTGGACATCTTTTAGTTCTACATCTGCTCAGAGCAGGGTTAGAAACAACATATTATGCAGAGCTGTGTACAGGAGAGTTTGAGTATCTCCAAAGGCGGAGACTCCACACCACAGCCTCTCTAGGTAGCCTGTGCCACTGTTTGACAATCCTCTCGCTGAAAAAAATTTTGATTTGGTTTCTTTTGTTTTATTTTATTTTTAATTTTAAACAGAATTTCCTTTATTTTATTGTACTGTCACAGAAAGATTTTGAGTCTCTTCTCAAAAGTTTATTTATCAACTATAAATAAACAAGATTATTCAGCTCCTCTCCCCTTACCTCGGTCCCCTTCTCTTGAGTCCCAGCTTTCTCATCCTTTCTTCACTTGAGATATTCTCCCCTTCCTTGCTCAATTTAGTGGCCCTTCTCTGGTCTCACTCCAGTATGTGCATGCTTCTCCTGTACTGGGGTGCCCATAACAGGACCCAGAAGTCCAGATATGTATAACCAGTGCTGAGCAGAAGGGAAGGATCAGATCCCTTGACATACTGGCAGCACTCTGCTTAGAAAGCTCAGAATGCTGTTGGTTTTCTTTGCCACAAGGGCACACTGCTGACTCTTGTTCAACATGGAATTCACCAGGACTCACAGGGTCTTTTCTGCAAAGTTTGTTTCCAGCTGGTCAAACCACAGCCAGTACTATTCCTCCACAGGTGCAAGACTTTGCACTTTCATTTGCTGACATTAGTAAGTTCCTGTCAACTCATTTTTACAGCTTGTTAAGGTCCTTCTGAATAATGAGACTCCCATCTGGTATATCAGCCTTTCTTCCCTGTTTTGTATCTGACAATTCGCTGAGGGTACACTTTGCACATTACTCAGGTAATTCATGATGATTTTAAACAGTATTTGACTCAATGTCAAGCATGACAGGAATCCAAAATTATTAACGTTCATCTGGACTTTGTGCTACTGATCAAAACCTTTTGAGCCTGGCAGTTCAGCCTACTTTTAATCCAACTCATTGTCCACTATCTAACCTGTATTACTTCAGTTATGGGGAAAAGTGTTGAAAACCTTGCTTAAGTCCAGATTAACACGCACTGCGTTTCTTTCATCTACTCTTCTAGTTGCTGCCTTGCAAAAGTCTCTCAGGTTGGACAGGAATGATCTTCCTTTCATGAATCCATACTGACCACACCCAACTACACTCCTCAGTATATTTGGAAATTATTTCCAGGGTCATTTGCTCCATGACCTTCTCAGGCATCAAGGGGAAACTGACTGGTTTCTACTTACACAGAGTCTTCTTCCTGGCTTTCTTGGAGACAAGTGTGACATTTGCTTTCTTCCAGTCCTCAGGAACATTGCATAATCATCAATCTTTCACAGATAACCAAGAGTGGCCTTGCATCAGCCAGCTCTCCCAGCACTCGTGGGTGCATCCCATCAGTACCCAAGGAGTTGTGTAGGCCCATTTTATACAGACGTTACGTAACTTGACCTTCTTCCACCACAGTAACTTTTTCTTGCTACAGGCTTGCCTGCTATTCTCAAGGATTCAGGGACCAAACCTGAAAACAAGCATAATCAGTTAAGAGAGAGGTGAAGAAAGCATAGGGTCCACTGGGCTTTTCTACGTCCTTTGTCATCACGGCCCTTGCCCCATTCAGCAGCAGACCCTCACCTTCCTTTTGATTCACATCCCTCATTGGATTTCAGTCCTACATGGATTTTGTCTTTCCCCATATTTGCATGCTTGGACAAGTGTCTCTCTATTTCCCCTACATTTCTTGTCTCTGTTTCTACCTCCTCTATTCTTCTTTTTTTCTTTCTGAGTTTGGTCAGTAGCTCCATATTCATCCATGCAAACCTTCTCCACCTTTGCTTGACTTGCTGCTCATCAAGATTGACTATGCCTGAACTTGCAGGAGGCATGTAATATAAATCATCTCTTCTGGATACCTCCTCTCTTTAGGACTGTATACCATGGGATTCCTTCAAGGAGGTCTCTGAAGAGGCCAAAGTTTGCTCTCCTGAAGTCCAAGTCTGTGACTCTGTTTTTAGGCTTGTTTCATTCTCAGCATACTAAAACCCACTATCTCAGAGGCATCACTGCCAAGGTTACTCCCAGCCTTCACATCCTCAGCCGGTTCACCCTGGTTTGTAAGTGTCAGGGCCAGCAGAGGACCTCCATTCATGACATCCTCCTCCATTCATGACATCCTCAATCACCTGTGTCAGAAAATGATCATCAAAGCACTTTAGAAGACTCCTACATTTCTTCTGTACTCCTGTGTTGTCTCTCCAGGTATCAGGGCACTTCAGTGCCTCCCATGATAACAAGGTGCTACAAAAGTGAGGCTTCTTCCAGCTTTTGAAGAGGTTCATCTGCTTATTTTTCCTGATTAAGCAGTCTGCAGAAAACATCTGCAACATTCCCTAAGGTTGCCTGACAACCAGAGCTGCAAGTGGAGCAGGAAGCATGCTCCTGGTGCCAGAGCTCAAAAGCTCCCAGGCTTCACTAGATACAGCATTTCCATGGCTAGCCTTAAAAGCTAAAGCTTGCCTCATTCTCCTTGGTGAAGTGCGGGTTCAGGTTCCTGTAACTGCAGGATCAGGGAGGACGCCCATCGCCTTTTCAGCATACACATTGTTACCCTGCCTGCTCACCTCCTCCCACAGCTGCATTGCCCAGTGGCAATCCCTTCAGAAGCACGGATCCCCTGCAGGTGCCAAACCGTTGCACCTGGCCCCAGCTAAGTCCCAGGCATTGTAGCAACTCCATTCCACAGAGATACCTTCTCCCACAGGAGCTTGGGTTGTCGATGTTACAGGGACAGACTTCCTTAGCCTGTTACAGTATCATCTTTCAGTAATATATTTGGCTGTAGACACACCAGACACAACCCAAGGTTAAAGCTGAGAAATAGTTTTGACATAACCAGAAAACATATGAAAAAAAATTTACTGCATGTGCTAAATCATACATCCTGAGACATGATTATTTGTATTGTACATGGGATCATAGAATTGAAAATAACGGAACAAGAAGAGCCTTCCCTCAGTAAAACCTGTGGAAAACATCAACTCTAGAAATAATCTGATGCTTTTCCTGAGGACTTTTTCTGCAGATGCTTAGGAGGGATCACCTCACATGGAAGCAGACAACTTACTTCAACTTTTTTAATCCCTTACATGTACCTCTCAGTGGTATCTTCCAAGTCAATATGGGAGTGAAATACAACTACAAGAGTGTCCTTCCTGGCACTTGAAGGCTCTGTCCACCAGAGCTCCAGTCTGCCCTGCCACAAAGCCCTACAATGGGGCTGAAGGAGAACAAAAAAAGTAAATTGCCAAGAAATAATGAAGTCCAGCAGAGTTGGGGGTTTGTTTTCTGGAGTTTTGTTAATATTCTTTAGTTTCTTGGTTTCGGGTTTGTTTTGGTTTTTTTAGGTAGATGTAGGTTGAAAGAACCTGAAAACAAATTAAAAAATGTTATTGATTTTTTTAAGTTCTTGAATCAAACTGATCAGTTTAGATACATGCAGTCAGAAGATTTATCATGTGGAACTGGAGACAGATCAAGAAGTCAGAAAAATCATGTTTTACTTTGAGCCCACAGTGGATAATTAGGCTGATGTGCATTTCACTTTATCCAAGTTACCTGTTAGAAAATAAATAATCTCATCTTTCTAGTCTCATTAAACTCAATACTATAAAAAAAAATGAAGAAGCTGGAAATTACATTTTCCAAAGTATACCTAGAAGCCACAAACTGATATGGATTTCTTAATTTCTTTTTCTTAGCAATAAAATGGGACATGGAGCTTTAAATCTCAGCAGGGCTGCTGTGTAGTTTAAGGGAGGAAATGTATTCTGAGAGCAGTATACTAATAAGATGCCACTTTCCTGACTCTCTTCCCAGTCGTCTTTACAAAAGTGGATATTCTCAGAAGCTCTCTGAATAATGAGAAATGAATAATCTAAAGAACAAAACCACAACAGCTAAACCTGTGAAATAGATTAGGATGATGCTTTCCTGCAGTACTTACCTCCGCCTTAGTAGACATCATTAGTGGTGCTCGAAGGACAAGGGTATCATCCTTTTTTTGTTATCTGAGAGGTTTGTTTGTTCCTGAAACCCTAAGGTGATGCTGCTAACAAAAACAAAGCTCTTAACACTACCTTCTTCACTGTCTTCTATTTGGTTTAATTCTTTTGGTTTTGGAGATTTAGCCTGTAACTGCTTCCTCCACATTGCCTCTTTAACCCTTGTGTAATGCTGCTGCTGAACTCCTTTGTTGCCATTGAACAGGCTTCCTGTTTGGGAGTGGAAAATGTCAGTCACTGATGATGCAGAGGGTGATATCACCTCTGATGTATGTTGTTTCTAACAACTTGCTGAACAAGTACATGAGTAGAGTCTAAATAACAAAAAGGAAGGACTTGCTTTGTTTCCTGCTTTGTTGAAATCTAATATATTATGCTTTAGGATTAGCTGCCCCACCCTGTCTTTAACATCAGCATCCTCCTGCTTAAAATGAACAGACACAGTTAGTCTAAATCAAAAAGTTTGGGTAAGTCGAAGACCACCAACTTGAGTAAATGTATCTGCAGCTTTCTAAACATTAATGATACTAAAACAGGTAAAGCAGATGTGGGTGAAGCAAATTAAGTCAAGCATTAAGCAGTAATTCGTGGAAAGAATATTATTTGATCACCTCTACTGCAGATGATTTTTGATTGTAATGATCACATCAAGAAGATGAGATTTACAGGCTCACTAACTGCAGAGTTGAATGGAGCGCTTAAAACTCCTCCAATTATGGCTGTAATCAGAATAAAATATACAGATGGCAAGATGTAGACAGCCATCTAGACATCTAGCAGGGGATTATGTACTAAGGGTTATTCCTTCTCAATGAATTATTCCCAAATACTTTTCCCAGCCAACATCACCAAAAAAATAGTGTTCCCCCACTCACACTGGGAAGTAATCCAAAATTAATCTTCAGTGATTTAGGATTTTAGTTTTTTGTCTAAGCCAAACTATCACATCCTAACATTTTGCATTATTATGCCCAGAAGTTACCTGATATGTAATGAAACTGCAGAACTTATGAACTGTTTACTAAGCTAAAATATATAGCAGTAGCATGCACCAGCCTATAAAACCAAAGGATTGAATACCAGAAGATGAATTCTAAAAGAAAATATTAATGTAATAATTTTACTACTTAGAATCATCTATCAGAACATGAAAGAAAGGGAAGAGAAATAAATATTCTGGTAATAATTTTCTTTTCCCTATGCATTTGTTTCCATTATAAGTACCATTAACTCAGTTTTCACGTCTATATTGTGGATTTGCAATCTTGCTTACTGATTGTTTATCTCATATAGCAAGTTTTGGAGGGTTTATAAAGCACAAACTCAATCTCAGAGGAATTGAGTTTTGTTTAAAATTATTTTACTCTTCATTGATAGTTTTCTAGTTTATGGAGGTTAGATATCACATTTATGTAAAACTATGGCAATCTGCACATCTAAAAAAGAGTACCAAAGAATTACTTTCAGTGATTATACAGGGGTGGGTTTTTAGTTATGAATATTCCTACTAAATCATAATATACTTTGTCTGCTACTTCTTCCTTGAACAAAAAAACCCACCATCAAACAAACAGTATTAGGATTAATTATTTAAAGCTATTTCAAAAGCTTAAGATAACCATCAGTGCTAATTTGACATTTGATACCAACACCGTAACAGGAGCATTTTCAACTCCTTTTCTATGTAACTACCACTTTTTTCATATAGGGCAAATTCTTTGTGAGCATTCATAAAGACTAAAGCAATACTTTGCAAGAGTTTAAACTGCTTGTGGGAATGTCAAGTGGAAAAGCAAAACAAGTATGCCAGGAAAAGATATTCAGATCAAAAAGCTCAAAATAAAGTCATGGCATAGTTTCTCAATCAACATTGTGTGATTCTGAGTGGTTCTTCCAGAGTGGCAGGCAAATATTGAGAAATATGTGACATTAATTTTATATACTGTCCAGTGTCATCAAAAAAAGTACTAACCTTATATGAGGTATTTCAGAAAACAGTATGCCACAGGTTTTGAACTCTATATTAGTAGATAAAATATGGGTAGCTACAAGCTCTTAAGCTTGGTTTTTTTCTTCTTCTTCTTGGGTCATCACCATAACTTGCTTAATTTTGTTGTGTGCTAGTTGGAAATTGATGCAAATAACTAAGACAAAGAGCAGAGAGAATACCTAGTACATTGCAGTACATGTGCAATTAAAAATTTTTAAATAGTTACAGTGACTGACCATGACATAAAGAAATCTGTTAACAGGAGTGAAATGAATATGGGTTGAATAGCTAGGCCCAGAGACCTCTGATCAGTCAGACAAAGCCTAGTTAGAGGCCAGTAACTAGTAGTATATCTCAGAGTTGAATACTAGGTCTAATATTAATTAACATCTTCATTAATGATCTGTGTGATGCGGTAGACTGTACCCTCAGCAGCTTTGCAAATGATACAAAACAGAGGAGTGGCTGATACGTCAGAGTGTTGTGCTGCCATCCAGAGGGACTTCAACAGGTTGGATAAATGGTCTGGCAAGAACTACATTAAGTTCTACAAGGGAAGTGCAAGACCTGAACCTGGGGAGGAGTATTCCCGTGAACCAGTACATGCCGTGGTGTGACCAGCTGAAAAGCAGTTTTGCAGGAAAGGCTCTGGGGGTCCTCACAGTCACTATATTGAACGTGAGACAGCAAAGAATGCCATTAGAAATCTTGTCTGCATCCTACAAAGTATTTCCAGAAGGTCAAGGGAAATGATCCTTTTTATTTATTGAGCACCAGTGAGAGTGCTGGAGTAGTGTGTCCTGTTCTGCACCCTGCAGTAAAAGAAGAGACACATAACTACTGGAAGAAGACCAGTAAAGGGCCACTAAGATGACTAAGGGATTGGGGCATCTCCCATATGAGGAAAGACTGAGGGACTCTTTATCATGAAGAAGAGATGGCTCAGAGGGAATTCATCAATATGTACAAATATCTGAAGGAAGGGTGCATGCAAGATGGAGCCAGGCTGTTTTCAGTGCTGCCCAGTGACAGGACAAGAGTCAATGGGCACAAGCTAAAACACAGGAGTGTCCATACAAACACAAAGAAATGCATAAAGTGAGGGTGACTGGGCACAGGTTCCCCGAAGAAGTTGTGGAGTCTCCATCCTTGGAAATTTTCAAAAGCCATCTGGACAGAGTCTTGGACAACTGGCTCTAGGCAAACTTACTTGAGCAGGAGATCTGGACAAGATGACCTCCAGAAGTACCTCAACGAGACCATGATGTTATGATTCTGATGCTGTGAGTCTGATGTCAAAGCTGACTTAAGAAAAATCTATCACTCATGCAGAATTTCTTATCCTTTCCAGTATGCTTCAGAAGAGCATCTTCATTAGCATTTGAGGTTTTAAAGTCATCTTCCCGTTATTTGCCTCTAAAGCTCCACAGATCTTCCCATGCTTGTGCCTGAGTCATTCAGCAACAGTTAAAATGCCCAGTGTGGAAAAATGCCTTGAAATTTTGAAACTAAACTGATCATAGTTTACCTAGAATCACAGAATCATAGAATGGTTTGGGTTGGAAGGGACCTTAAAGATCATCTAGTTCCAACCCCCTGCCATGGGCAGGGACACCTTCCACTAGACCAGGTTGCTCAAAGCCACATCCAGCCTGGCCTTGAACACATCCAGGGATGGGGCATCCACAACATCTTTGGGCAACCTGTTCCAGTGCCTCACCACCCTCTCCATGAAGAATTTCTTCCTGATATCTAATCTAAACCTCCCTGTTTTCAATTTGTACCCGTTACCCCTTGTCCTATCACTACAGGCCCTTGTAAAAAGTCCTCTCCCAACACCCTTGTAGGTCCCTTCAGATACTGGAAAGCTGCAATGAGGTCTCCTCGGAGCCTCCTCTTCTCCAGGCTGAACAAGCCCAGTTCTTGCAGCCTTTCATCACAGGAGAGGTGCTCCAGCCCTCTGATCATCTTCGTGGCCCTCCTCTGGACTCGCTCCAAGTGGTCAATATCCTTCTGATATTGAGGGCTCCACAGCTGGATGCAGTACTCCAGGTGGGGTCTCACCAGAGCAGAGTAGAGGGGCAGAACTTGCTACATAAGGAAAACTCTGCAAACTCATTGTATTTCCTTGTCTGTTTTAACACTCTGAAACTTGTCTACCATTCTTTGTCTTAATTATTTTTTCTTTTTTCAAGGCAATTCAAACAAACTTATGATGAAGTAAAGAGAAGGGAAAAACTTGAAGAAAATCTGAGCTCTGTAGAGGATGCAGTGATTTCTGTATTTAAATTCATTATGTTGTAGGCTGGCAGTTTTTCCATTCCTCCTTCAAACTTTGACCTAAAAGGCTTTAGTTTTCTGTTGCCATTGTACAACTTTTGTTGAGAATAAGTCACCACTATTTTTAGTCTTTCTATATAACTTTTAACTTCAGCCGCTTAGTATTTTACACTTTGATTGGTAAACATTTAAATTCCATGCTCTATTGCCCAGACAGCTTGTAAACAGGAAAAGAGTACAGGGACCAAACACTTTCGGGCAGATATCGATCTAAAGGTCAAAGTGAAAGAGCATTTCAGTATGATGATTTGAATACAGGAGGTATTCAAATCACGCCATCTTAGTCTCCTGTGAAAGAATAATTCAAAAAGGCATGGCAGAGCATTAATTCGTTCTGATGGCCTCGATGGTGTTGATAAGAAGAATTACAGCATAGTCTACTGTTTTCTTCTTTTTCTGTGGCTTCTGAAGATCTGATTACCAGTAAGTTAAGCATAACATTAAGCGATATCACCAGCTGTTCTTGTCACTAATTTCCATGTTCCCATTCTCTTACATTTTTGTTTGTTTGTTTCTTTGTGGTTTTGGGTTTGTTGTTGTTGTTGGGTTGGGTTATTTTTGTTGTTGTTTTGTTGGGGTTTTTTTTAATGATGTAGTTGGTTTTGCTTTGGTTTCGTTTTGGGGGGATTTAGTTGGGGTTTTTTCTTTTTTATTGAAAAGGGGTTGGTTTGGTTGTTTTTTGTTTGGGGCTTTTTTGGAGAGGGTGTTTGTTTTTCTGGTGTCAGTTTTTGCGTTTTTTTTAAATTAATTTCTGTTACAACCATTTGTGATGTCTTGTCTAAATTACATTGCAAGATACTTGGAGAAAGGATACACTCTTCTGCTTTCGAAATTAATCACATCATGGGGTCCTGATAGAGTTTATGGCCTCTGGATATTGTAAGAACACAAGCAGCTACTAAAGTTACAGCACAAAAGTTTATCACAACTAGACCAGGTCAAAAGAGACCAACATTAGTGCAGTCTCATGCATGGTAACTTGCTTTCCTCTCAAAGAGACGGTACATATCTGCAATAAATTTGAAAAGTTAAAGAAGGTAAGATAAATCTTGTAGCTATTGTTAATAGTAGGGATGGGGTCTGTTCTGTGGACTCAAAAAGGCATACGGTTGCTTAGAATATCCTAGTCCAGAAAAGTCAAATCAATCAAATGGGAACTGCTGCAGTATTAAACACATGTTTATATATAAAACATGACATGAACTTAAATATTTAATTTTCAAGCAATTATGCTGGACCTTCTTTTCAGCTTCTTCTGCCTGATTATCTGTTTTCATAAATACAATTAATATATGATTTCCTTCGTAGCCCTCTGCACTCAGAGTATGTGGTTTCTGGATACTTTATCCCTGATCATCCTAGCTCATCTTATGGACAAAATGTCTATTTTAGACATGTCTAGTGCTGTAGTCAGAGATAGTTCTTCTGATGTCAAAAACTTGAGTCCCTCCCACTCCTTGTAGTTTTGTTCTCTTGCAACTGTATATTATGTTTCTAGTTCTTTCAGTGTATACTTCAAACTGGTGGGAGGGTGGCCAACTGCTCTGTAACAGATCATTAACCTGAGTGACAGGTTTTGTGCTAACTGGCTTTCCTATCACATCGTTCTTCCTTCCTTGGGTGGCTGTTCTTATGTCTTGTAAATAGTACGATTTTTGTTGATTATGCAGTTTCCTCTCAGGTGAAGTACAGCTACCCACACTATTACAAGGTTAACAAGGTAAATAGAAGCCAAACTGTGAGATGAAATAGTTGAAACCTGTATTTCATGAAAAAACCTAATGCAATATTAACAAACTCCTTTCTGAGTGTCAAGAATGTAAGATTTATAGAGACATAGCTGAAAGATTCACTTTAGCTTATGCTTATCTCCACAATCTTTCAATCTCTTCCTAAGAGAGAAAAGGGAATGCATAACAACAGTCTCCCAAAAATATATATGAAGAATGACATATACAACATTTTGTCCAAGAGTATTTTACTTAAAAAACCCAAACTAAAACAAAATAAAATTTTTGATTGAAAATATATTTGATCCTTAGTTCTCTTCAAAGAGTGAAGGACAAAAAGCTTCTGTTAATACATGCCCAAATATTGTAACAACCCATGAAATTTGGCTGTGCATCTCAGGATATCCTTACATGAATTTAATTTGTACATGTTAGTCACTACAGAAGATAGTAAGGTAATAATCTTGACCACATCATGAAGAAATTTGTAGGCTTGGATGCAGTTCTGAATAAACAAATCACTTTTAAATAATTGTTCCTGAGGCATTCTACCTCTGAAACATGAGCTTTTTCACTACTCTGATTTTCTTATCTCTCTAAAATGTGCTGAATTCCAGTAGGTACTGTTCTAAATACTATTTCTTCTGTGCTTTTTATGGCATTCTGTAGCTACGGTGCTGACTGTTCAATTCAGCAAAAGGATCAAAGACTCGTAATGGAATTTTAGTGGAAAGACCTTAAAGAGTCAGGGTTTTAATTAAAGAATTAATGAGAACTTTGCTTAACTTGAGGATTTTGTTTGTTCATTTGTTTTGTTGCTGTTTTGCTATTTTATTTTTTATTGTTTCATCTTTTATGTTTTAACTTCTCAGAGTTATTTTCTTATTAAGAAAATGGATTGGTAAGTATATATTTTAGGAATATATAATTACTTTTACTCCTCCATTTTATTCAGTGGGCACCTACTCTGAAAAGTACATTGTATCATTCAAAAAACATGCAAAGCCTCCCACTGGTAAAAATTAGTAAATTGTAAAAATTTAGTAAATATTAGTAAAAATTGTAAAAAATTGTTAAATATTAGAACATGAAATACATCTAGTGCTTCAAATCAGTTACAAAAGTTAACTCAAAGAGGTACACTTTTTCATTACCAATTGTGTTACAGATAAGCAAATTATATATATGATACTGGTCCTGGCAAGATTAGGTATTAAATTTAATTTATAAGGAAATATTTGTGTGTGTGGGTTGTTTATATTTTGGTGTGGATTTTGTTTGGGGTTTGAGGGTTTGAGGGAGGGGAGGGGGCAGGATAGCATGGAGAGAGGGGCATTGTCTGTTTGTTTGAGCTTGTTTGTTTGTTTAATTGATTGGTTTTAAGCACATATGATTGGGTAATGAAAATATAGCTTTTGATAGTTTCATTTTGTATGAATTCATCCTTCATATATAAGTCTATTGATTCTTGATGTTGAAAGTACAGATACTAATTACCCTTTTAGGATTATCTTCAAATCTGTGGGTCAATTGAAAGTTCCTAAATTGTAATTTATTCATGTAATAATCCCTGTATGCTAATATATACAATATTAAAATTCTGAGTTATAAACAATTTTTAGAAAATTTCTAGTTCTATTCTGGTTACCTCTCACCTTGACATTCAATATACATTTTTTGTCTGTCTGACATGCCTCAGAACCTGATCTGGGTAGTGTCTACAGCTCAACTGACCTACTTGAAAGCATAGTTGAGAAAGCAACAACAAATCCTTGCACTTTCAGAAAGAGTTCTATATACAAGGCTATCAATTCTTCCATGTCCCACCACCATGGTGTAATCACCATTTTTACACCACTGTGGCACTGGCATTCATCAGCACCTGTTAGACGAACTGGTTTTCTTTTCAGTGGATGATATATTCACTGAACAACTAAGGCCAAGGTTCTGCTATTAAACATTCTATGGAAGGAATGGGAATAGACACCAAGGGATCATTCCTTACCTGAATGAATCTTTATTTTTCATTGGAGTGGGATCTGAAACATGAATGTGCGTCTAAGGGTGGCTATCAGTGAACAAATACGAGCAAGACCCACCAGCATGATCTGTGTGATGCAAACAGCCTTTCCCCAATTTCAGCATCCTCTGGGAGCCAGCTATTTCTTCCCAATTTTCTGAAACATGATATTTGATCTTCACATGTGTCGCCCATGTGAATAGATGCTAAAGGATGCACTGCTTAAAGCTGAAATACTACCCAGTGTTAAATATTTCTGTGACTTGCTTTCCTTTTTTGAAATAGAATCTTTGTCAAGCAATTTTGTTCATAAATTTTGAAAGAGCCTGAGGGGGGGGGAGTTTAAAAAAGGAACTGAAAGAAAAAAAAAGAAATTGTATCCTCAATTAAGACATATTCTAAAAGTAATCCTTGCAGAGTCTATTCTGCTTTTTGTGCCTAAATGCTTTACAAAACCCAAGTGAATTGAAACCTTATAATTAAATACATCTAGACTAGCCAAAGGCAATGAAAAAACATTGAGTTAAACAATCCCTTATGCTCAACTACTTTATAAGCATAAATGCTGGTTATTAACTGTGTATATATGTGGTAGAAGCTATACAGGAAACTAATATTTAATCAGCCTATGCATTAAATATTAAAACTGAATCTGATATCACATAATATGCTCTAACCACTACTCCAAAAAACACTTGCATAGTGACTTAACTGCCTGAAATGGGATCCTCATTGAAAATATATTTTGATACAGATATCTGAATCAATATAAGATTTCTACATATTTTATTAGACATCATGAGGATATAAAGAATGTGGGAAGGTTGGAGCTCATGACTTTATACTCCTGATAAACCCATTATAATTTGCTGAGTCTCTGTAGTGGAAAAGGATGATAATGCTGATGATGACAGCAAAATGAATGGAAAGCAAAGCTGAATGAGTTTGGTTTGGGTACTTATTACTGCCTGGTGAAAGGTTGGTGTAATATTCAAAACCTTTATTTAAGTGTATAGCAATATTCTTTTTGCTAGGGAATAAATTCCAAGATAAATGGCCAGTGAATCAATAAATGCTCCAATTTGTGGTCTGAGAGTTCATTTATCATGAACCATTTATCACCTCACATACTCTCCCATAAAAACCAGCTTAATTAAATTTCATGCAGACCCCTTAGATTGTGGTATTGTCAGCATACACTAACAAATCACAGCACTGACAGAAAAGCATATCTGTAAGCGCATTAAAAGATAGTCAGAAAGGAGTCATTATTATGTCTAAACTAAGTATCAGAAATAAACAGAATTAATAATGTATTAATCGACTGCAGTATAAACAGCATGTATTGAGGAATTATATTAAAAAGTACTCATAACAACCTTTACACGGTGAATATTGCCGCAATCATTGTATGAATATTCAGCAGGGCTGTACTGCAATCAACTTAGTCTTCAAAGAGACTTTATTGAGGAGACCTTATTTAGAAGATTTACGAAGTGTCCTTTCCTCCTTTCCACTTATTCCACCTAAAACTTAGTAAGATATTTTCAGAATTTTTTTTTTCAGTAAAACATCACCAAATTAAGAAAAACAGGATCTTAATGAGCAAAGATGAATGTCCTGCCTGTGTATCTTGTAATACTGTTCGAAACTCAGAAACAAAATTACTATCAAACAGTGCCTGTAAGAAAAAAATATCAGAAACTGGAAAACAAAGGGCAGTAAGTTTTCATATCTGTACCGCATTACAGAATTGGGGTGAAGGATTTCTGCATTAGACTTTTTGTGCTCAAATTAGTCACCATTAATGAGGTGATCAGTAGGCATGATTATTGAAATATTTTGTTTGCCAAAACAAAAAGACTTTCTGTCAACCTTCATTGTCTGTATTTGTTTTTATTGCAAAAATGCATTTCAGCTCACTGATGGGGTCATACTCGAAAAATGAGTAAAATAACACCAGAAAGGTGCTTCCTTGTCTATCCATTTACACAGTGATAAATGCCCTTAACAAATAAAGAAAACTCATGGTCAGTTCACTCCTTTTCCTAAACAGATATAAAATTGACACCTCCTAACTCTTAGTAGTGTGCTTTATATTGCAGAAAACATAATGTTCTGAAAAGTGTGCTCATTCTCTCTTCCATATATGCCTTCAGACTATCACCATATTGTAGTTTTTTGGTACCTCAAATTCTTTCTTCCTTCTTATTTCTTTTAAAAAACACATAAAAATTCACTTTTTCTGGTTTTCACTCAGATTTTCCGACAAAGCTTCAATGGTAATAAATACAGTGTAGTTTTTTGTCTGAGGTCAGAATATGTTCTATCTAATCTTCTAGTTCTTTTAGGATTATGAAATTCACGCAGCTATGTATACCAGTTAAACATTTTGTGGGTCCCACAATTTAATAACATTTTAGCTGGTGTCATTGATTTAATCACTCCGAGTTGATTCATTTCCTACAGATGTTACGGAAATGATAGGGTTTACAAAAGGATGATTTGAAGAAGATTGTAATGGTCCTACTTTAATTACATTTACAGCAAGCATAAAACAGTGAGCTGCATTACACAAAACTATCTCAGTGCCATACGTTTTTCTTCTGAAAGGATAGCCTTTTTGTGAAAATTTCAATTCATTATATTATGTCAAGAAGTAGGACAAAGTTTCCTAGGGGGAAACATTCTCTCCAAAGAAATGTTAGTTCCTCAGAAAAAGTAAGGAAAATTACTGAGAAGCCTCAGAGGATCCCATATGCTTTACCATTGCCCTAGAAACATGAAGGAAACGTTCTTCCCTATGCTCAGGAAGTGGCTTGAAGGTTGAATGTGTAGTTGCATTGGTTAAACAAGCCCAGATGATACTGGTGATGCAAATTTGGAGTCCCTCAGAATAAGAAAGAGTTCCCAGGACAAAACTCCTCAGTGCTAGTTGATTCTGGTTGCTCTCATGTAGGCTAAAAAGGAACTTCAACTTCCAAATACTTTAACTTCTACCTTTGCACAACTGTGCAACACATTAACAACATATTGAATGGAAATAATTTTCTGGGGTTTTTTGGACAGAGTAAAATGTTTTACACTGTTAAAAGGTATTAATCCTTATTGATTGATTCACTGATTCATTGAAGCTTTAAATCTGTTCCTCATTTAATCTTGTACATGTTCCTTGACATATTTGCTTAACATGTCGGGGGGGAGGGGAATTCTAATGCAGTATTTCAAATAGGAGGGGCAGTTCCTTCTAAAAAAAATCAGAGGTTTTAATGGTGGGCTACATGTTTACCTAGGGTCTTACTCAGTGCCACTGTCTCAGAGGTACAGCCCTACTTAGCAAGTTGTGAGATATTTGATAAGGGAAGTGTGGCTTTCTCATTTAAAATGCATTAAGACAGCCACTTGTCCTGAGGCTTTGGGAGCACAGAATGCATGTGCACAGCACAGAACAAAGAAGCAGGCTTTCTTAGTACAAAACGAGTTATCCACTTGGTTACTTATATCACTTTTGGTGTCTGAGCTATCTCACTGGATATTTCTGTTCAACTTTTGTTGTGCCAATGAGACATACCCACTGCACTTCATTGTTAATAAACACCTTGAGCAATCATTTAAATAGAAAAATTTCACATATATACAAAAAGGTTTTCAATTTAATTTATTGATCTCTTACAGTTACCTGCCACCTGTCACCATACACCTCCAAGCAGAAATAAATCCGGTTTTGAACTGGCAGCATGAAATCCTAGCAGCAGCAAGTGATTCTGGATTTTTGTAAGTAGTTACTGAAAAGTTCACCATAACGCTCTATTGCTCTGGCTGCCCTCTGACAACAAGATAATGAAGGTTGTTTGTTTTATTTTACTCGTTTCTGATTCCCTTTCATCCATCATCATTTCTGACAGTCACTGACATAGAGATGTGGAGTATGCATGGTTCTTAGTGAGAAAATCCTTGGCCAAAATATCTGAGAAACATCACACAAGCCTGTCATTCTATTATTTTGTTAATTAAATGTGTTCTGCCTCTAATTTCATTTGCTTGTGACTATAATACACCATCATTTACACTGACAGGCTACAAATTTCTATGTCTTTACATTTTTAGAATTAAGATACTGCTAAAAAGAGATTGGCTATTTGTGAAATAAAAGAAGGAAGAAAAACATAAGAAAAAGTATTAACGGGTTTTTGGGGACACACCACTGAATAGAGAGTAAGAATACCTACACAGGAAATCAGGAAAATTTACTCATTTAGTTGAGATTCCATGCTTTCCTTCTTTTCCCCCTTTATTTCAGTATCCCTTTGACTTTGCTGTGTTGGTAGGTATAGATCACAAGGCAGGGAGGTTTTAGAGTGGCCATGAATACCACACACAGGAATCCACACCAAGTACACAAAAAACAAAGAGCCTGAGCAACCCTTAATCTAGTAGATAAAGGCATAAAACCAAGTTGAACAAGCAGAATCTTGAGCAATGCAAAGTGGAAATAAAGTACAAATTTTAACAGTGAGAATAATTGGCTGTTAGAATAGCTCACCATGAAACAGTAAGCTCACCGCTGCTTGAACTCTTTGAAGGGGCATTTCTCTGAAAGAGATCTTATTCAAACAAAAATTGTTAGACTCAATTCAGGGATAACTTGGGATTTTTATGCAAAATGTTAGATTAAATGAACATACTCTTTAGCCATATTGATAATATGAAAATAAGTGTCATCCTGATCTAATACTGGACTATGATGGAAACATTGTCAGTTAGAGTTCTCTCATTAATGCCTATAGGCTTTGAGAGGAGTTAAGAGGGATAAATGTACTGTTTAGATGCTTATACACCTGACAGACAGTGAAATTAATCTACCAACTGAGAGTTCTATTGAGCAAGTCATGAGATTTCTATCCTGTTACAAACAATCCTTAAAAATGTTGACTTTGTTTTTTATTCCAATATTTCAATTATTTGGTTAGAATTTATGAAAAGTTACTTTTGACAATTCCATTTTTTGGTTCCCTTTTTCCTTTTCTGTTCTTTTGTTTTTGCCATCAGTCTGGCAGAATGAAACCCACACTGATTGTTATGCTTCACTCCCGATAATCCTTTCTGTTCTTTTCATTTGTTGTTTCTTCACTCCAGAAACTTTCAAAATTTCCTAGCCTCTGAAAATTGTTGCTCTCAAAACTAGAGACAGTTACAGATCTAATGGTGAAAAATGAACCTGAACATGAGGAAACACTTCTTCCCTGTGAGGGTGACAAAACACTGGAACAGGTTGCCCAGAGAGGTGGTGGAGTCTCCTCTGGAGACTTTCAAAAGCCGCCTGGACTTGTTCCTGTGTGATCTGCTCTAGATGATCCTGCTCTGGCAGGGGAGTTGGACTGGATTGTCTTTAGAGGTCCCTTCTAGCCCCTACTATCCTGTGAATCTGTCAATGGAGGTTACAAAATATAACATTCAAGTAAAAGAACTCATGACATCATTAGTTGTCTGTATATATTGGCAAAAGAAAAACAGACAAACCAATAAATCCAAAAAGGATTAATTTAACATGTGAAATTCCAAAATCTTGAAGAATTGAAACCTACTGATGAAGTATCTTAAGGAATACAGCTGTGTGCCATGAAATGGAAAAATATTGATGTTTCCAATACAGTTATTTTTTTCACCCTTTAATATCTGTAATGTTTTGGTGGTGCATGCTAGTGTACCTAACACCCATAATTGATGAATAGTGTGTATTCCTTTGAACAACAGCTTCATGATATCTTCAACAGCAAAAAAGAAAGTCAATTTGTTTGGCTCAGTGGATTCCATCATAAATTGTCTTTCAAAGAAGGACTCGGCTTTGGGAGATGAAAAGTTGTGACATGACACACATCAGGTGAGAAAGAAGATTCTTTTGCCTTTTCTTTTATCGTCACAATAGTAATTTATTATAGGTGCCTTATTTAACAATGTTTTCCTCAGACTGTGTTGAATGAGATGCATTTTGCCTATTGCACATCCAGTTCACAGTTAGTGGGGAGGCAATCAAAGCATGTTATCAACAACTCTCTCTTTTTTTGGAGAATACCATACTGGGAATATACACCTCAGTCTCTGCATAAAGATTTGCTCATTGTGTATGACCCTTGCCCTACTTCCGTGAAAAAATGCAACTGTCAAACTGACTGTGTGACTAAACAGCTCTTTAGCAAACCAAAGTACACTCAAGTGACCTCAGAGCTATCTCACAGAGTGCAGCACAGGACACAGCCTCTTATGCCAAGTTTTGGAGTGATAGATGTGAATAAGAGATGCCTTTGCCAACTTTTGATTTGTGCTTAAAATATCCGTATGTGCACAAGTCCCCTAACAGACATGAAAAATACCGAGATCAACCCTGCAATATTGAAAGGAAAAACAAAAATAAAAGGGGCGTGGGGCG
>NW_010231752.1:0-719 GCF_000690775.1 Eurypyga helias | reverse complement strand
TGGACACTTGGGGGGGGGAGGGGGACCCCGACGTGGCCTGGCCCAGGAGGGGCCGGATCCTGCACCCCCACCCCCCCTTGCTGTTTATACCCTGTACAGAGAAATACAGACACTGGGGGCACGGGACCCAAAATCCCTGGAATTCACCCCAAAAACTCTGCGGGGACCCAAAATCCCCCCCAGAAACCCTGCTGGGACCCAAAATCCCTGGAATTTAGCCCAAAAACTCAGCTGGGACCCAAAATCCACCCAAAAAAACTCTGCTGGGACCCAAAATCCCTGGAAGTCACCACAAATACTTTGCTGGGGCCCAAAATCCTGGAGTTTGGACCCAAAAATCCCAAATCCTTGAATTTCACCCCTCCAAGAATCTGCTGGGCCCCAAAATCTCCAGAATTCACCCTAAAAATTCTGCTGGGGGCCCCAGGTCCCAGATATTGACCCCAAAATCCCTGGAATTCATCTCAAAAAAAACCTGTTGGGACCCTAAAATCCCTGAAAATGGCCCCAAAACCCTTGAATTTTACCCCCCCCAAGAATCTGCTGGGGCCAAAATCTCTGGAATTCCCCCCAAAAAAATGCTGAGTCCCAAAATCCCCAGAATTCACCCCAAAAATTCCTCTGGGGGAGCCAAAATCTGTGGAATTCACCCCAAAAAATTGGTCAGAACCCAAAATCCCAGAAATTGGCCCCAAAACCCCTGGAACACCCTCCCACCC
>NW_010231751.1:0-33033 GCF_000690775.1 Eurypyga helias | reverse complement strand
AACAGTACAGGTCCCAACAGTGACCGCTGAGGAACGCCGCTTGAAAATGGTCTGCACCCAGACACTGAGTCATTGACCACCACTCTCTGAGTGCGGCCATCCAGCCAGTTCTTTATCCATCTAGCTGTCCATCTGTCAAATCCATGTCTCTCCAGTTTCAAGACAAGGATGTCATGTGAGAAAGTATTGAAGGCTTTGCACAAGTCCAGGTAGATGACATCGGTTATCTGTCCTCTATCCACCAGGGTTGTGACCCCATCGTAGAAGGCCACCATATTCATCAGGCACGATCTGCCCTTGGTGAAGCCATGCTGGCTGTCACCAATCACCTCCTCATTCTCCATGTGCCTTAACATTGTTTCTAGCAGGATATGCTTTATGATCTTGCCAGGCACAGAGATGACACTGACTGGCCTGTAGTTTCTCAGGTCCTCTTTTTTTTCCTTTTTAAAGATGGGGGTTATGTTTCCTCTTTTCCAATCAGGAAGATCTTACCAGACTGCCATGACTTTTCATATATAGGACTTTTCATATATAGGATCTGCCAATGTATTCCATCGGGTCCCACGGACTTGTGTACCTCCAGGTTCCTCAGGTGTTCCCGAACCTGATCCTCACTGACCATGGGTGGCTTTCCATTCTCCCAGTCCCTGCCCTGGTCTTCCCTGTCTCTGAGGTTATGGCTTGCACCCTTGACAGTGAAGACTGAGGTAAAAAAAACATTGAGTACCTCGGTCTTTTCCATATCTTGGGAAACCAGCTCTCCTATTTTCTTACATCCTTATTGCATTCCACAAGGTTCTGCTTGAATCATTCTTCCAGCCTTTCTTTGTCTCTCTGAATGGCTGTCCTGACCTTTACCTTCTGCCCAATTTGTCACCTGAAAATTTGAAGATGGTTACTTCTGCCTGTTCTCTACGTGTTGATAAAGATATTAAAGAGAGTCCCAAAATAGATCCCTGAGAAACTCTACTTGTAACCACCCTCCAGATGGAGCATAAGCCAATATTTATTATCCTTTGAATTCAGTTATTCAAGCACTAATTCACCCATCTAGTAGATCAGTTGATCATAATATGCCAACCTAAACTCCTTGTCAAAAGCCTTGCTAAAACCAAGTTACATAAGAGTTACTGCTTTCCTCTCATCCACAGAGCTAGTACTTTCATCTAAGGAGGCAATCAGGTAGTTCAGACATATTTTGTCCTTGGTGATCCCAAGGTGGCATTTCCTGGTCACTTTCTGCTTTACGTGTCCATAAATAGCTTCCAAGAGGATATGTTCCATGATTTTCCTCTGGTTGAATTGAGCTTTACTGCCTGTAGTTTTCTGGACTGTTTTTCTTAACCTTTTTGAAAATCTGTACAACATTTGTCTTTCTCTGTTTGAGGGCTTTTCAGTGTTGGGAAACAGTAGCCTTGCAATGAGATCAGCCAGCTCTCTCTGCAATCTTAGATGCATCCTTGTGATTTCCATCTACTTGAGTGAGGTTTGATTTCTCAAAAGATCCCTGGTTTGATCTTCTTGAATCACTGACAGTTCCCCTCTTACCTGAACCTTTTTCTAGACACAAAAGCCTGAGAGACTGTTTGTGAAGACCAGAAAAGAAGGTATCAAGTATTCAGCCTTTGCTGTATCCACTGTCACTGAATCACCTGCCCTACATTTTGCTTGTTTCTTTTACTATTCATATAGCAGTAGAAGCTCTTCTACTTGCCCTTGATATCCCTTGTCAGATTCAACATGAGTTCAGTTCTGGCTTTCCTAACACCATCCCTCACACTGGCAATATTTCTGTATTCTTCTTCTGCAGCCTATCCTCACTTCCACCTCCTGATATATCGGGGTTTTTTTGCACTAAGACTTAGTTGTGAATTCCCTGTTTAGTCAAAACCGACTCCTGGTATATCTGCTTGTACTTCAAGATTATTCAGTTTATACTTCCTTAATTTTTTATTAAAATTATATTTTTGCAAGTAGCTATAAACAATATCCTGGTTAGAATCACAGAATCATTTAGGTTTGAAAACATCTTTAAGATTAAGTCTAACCATTAACCTAGAACTACCATGTCCATAAGCACCACATCTACAAATACGTCCAGGAGTGCTGACTCAACCATTTACCTGGACAGCCCATTCCAATGCTTGACGATCCTTTCAGTGATTAATTTTTTCCCAGTATTTAATCTCAGCCTCCCCTGGTGCAACTTGAGGTTGTTTCCTCTTGTCCTATCACTTCTTACTTGGGAGAAGAGACCAACCCTCACCTCTCTGCAACCTCCTTTCTGGTAGTTGTAGAGAGTGCTAAGGTTTCCCCTGAGCCTCCTCTTCTCCAGGCTGAGCACCCCCACTTCCCTCAGCAGCTCCTCACAGGATTTGTGTTCCAGACCCTTCCCCAGCTCCACTGCCCTTCTCTGGACACGCTCCAGCACCTCAATGTCCTTCTTGTGGAGAGAGAACTGAACACAGGATTGGAGGTGCAGCCACACCAGTGCCGAGTACAGGGGGACAGTCACTCCCCTAGTCCTGCTACTATTAGCCTTCTTGACCACCTGGGCACACTGCCAGCTCATATTCAGCTGGCTATTAACCAACACCCCCAGGTCATTTTCTGGTGAGCAGCTTTCCAGCCACTCTTCCTCAAGCCTGTAACATTAAGTGGGATTGTTGTGACCCAAGTGCACAAGCCAGTTATCTGCTATCATGTCATTATCCATTTACAACTTCTGCAATACTTGTGCAATTATTTTTAATACCTTATGAAATTAAACATAGATTAAATAATTTTTAAGAAATTAATAACAATATCAGGTGGTAAAAAAAAAAAAAAGTGAAGCAAGTCTCCTTTCTTTATTCATTAAATATCCTTCCTTCAATATCGGTGTTTTTCAATCAATGGAAATTGGCATTTAAGAAAGAGGAAGGATGAAAAAGAGTTATTGAAGAATTGCTGTTGACAAGCTTTATGCCTACCTTGTCCAGTATTTTAATTCATATTTCAGATAGATACTTCTCCATGTAAGTTTGCAAGATTTTTTCCAACATATAAGTCTAAATAATCTTATAATTTACTTGGATAGTACACTATGCAATAGTCTTTGTGCAGCCTGAAAATATGCACTGCTGGATGTTCATTTTTACTTCCATCTTATTTCTTCTTGAAGGATTTCAATTATTTTCAACATTCTTACAATATAAGGGCAAGCAGGTTAATTTTTGAAATATCTATTTCTTTTCTCCTCAGTTCTGCCACCCCTGATCACATTTATCAATCTTTTCTTACAGTAAAACTGAAAAATTTAACTGAGTCCTTACTTTTATCTTTTTTCAACTTCTGCCTTTACTTAGCATGTTATGTGGATGGAGTCTGAGCAAGCTTTGTAGTCTAATTAACTAGTAGTTGTAAAATCCATACTTCCCTGGTGCTTTTCAATTATGTAGTTTTCTTTTGCATTCTCTGTTCACTTAATTTTTATAAATGATACCTCTTTGTATTTGTCAAACCACCATGCTTCAAAATTTTGATTGTTGACTGGAACCCCATTGTGCTTGGTGGTGGATACATACGGATCAATAAAGAAGCAAACCTGTCTGTAGTATAGAAATCTAAGAATAGGAGAAGAGACAACATACGGATACAGACAGATGTGACAAAACCATACAAGATAAATTATTGTCCTTGTTTTATGAGCATGTCCTGACTCCACCTTTTTTTTTTGTGAATGTCTATTTTCATTTGAACTGACTCATGTTTGAGAGACATTTTATTAAAAACTGCATTGGTTTTACATGAGAAAAATCTACATAGCTATTGTTTGTATTTTTAAATCTACGTGTGTGAACTCTAAAGGTCCATAAGAATAACTTCAGCATGAAGAATATATTGTCATTGTTAGGAGTTTTGTGGAGAGGATGGACAGCGGTGGTGTTCATTCTATTTTACTCATGTGTCTCTAATGACTTTCTGATCTGTAGCATTCTACTACAGGGACAGGAATAACCCAAATTTTGATCTATAATTGGGCTCCTTTGGGATAACTGACATATTTGCAAGGTTACTATCTTTTTAATCTTAGTGTATTTCACAGTATTATTTTAGTTGGAGATCCCTTAAATCTGTTTTATCTTAATATTATCTGAATTTGAAAGGATGTTACATTTTTCACTTCTAGAACACTACTTCCAGTTCTGTGTATGCTGTCTAAACCAGTACTCCTGGACCCAATATAGCTAGAGGCTGGATTTTTCCACTGTGCTTTGAGAACAGATAGTTCTGACAGCTGGTGAATTCTGAATTTGTGTTTGTATTACTTTAGATCATGCAGCTGAGACATGAGCAATGATATTACAGTTCAATACTTGCACAAGCTGGAGCAGTAGCTACTGTTTTAGGGGAGGAGGTTAAGCAGATAAGCAACGATTCAGGGACTACTCCTGTGGTAATAAAACTTAGCCATAATGTTTTGCTCACATCTATGACAGAATTTACAAATGTCATTCTTATGAATTCTGTACAGACCACACTTTGTAAACTGTCATTAGGATGGGCTGTGTGATCCTTGGCATGATTCTGCTAAAAATGAGGAAAGATAAGGAAGTGGTGAGTGTAGCTCTAAGGAAACAAAATCTATTTTAAAGCACTGATTATTATCAGAAGGCAGCTTAGATAAATTTGGATCAGTTGGGCATCTCTGCATGAATACGTTGTGTGGATGGCTCCTTTCAGGCATAGTGTATGTAAGGGAGGGTTGGGAATGGAACATGTTCATGTCCAAGTGTAGAAATTGCTAAAATGTAGGGCTTTTAATTTACAGGAAATTTTAAATGAATGCTGAGGTTCCTTTCCTGTCCATACCAAAAGCATTGCTCCGTCTATGTGTCTAGTGGTAGCTTTTGGATACTGAAGCTGCTATGGGCCACTGGTGTTCCTGTCAATTTCCCAAGTATTCCCTGCCATTAAACTGATAATACCGTCATTTCCACTGGGCAGTTGCAGAGGACTTGGCTCTTGAGCAGCTGTATGAATCTGATTTTAGTATTTCATAGTTTGTGAGATCCCTGTCCCTATGGCAGATCTACCAGAAATTAAAATGTTTCTCTGCAAACTCAGCTCTTCAGTCAGCAAAAGCTTGTTAAACCCAAGATGTTTGAAATGAGACAGTTGGGCTCAATGAACTACGCGTTTCTGTGTTACTTTATTTTGTCAAGGCTTATTTGACTAGCTGTACACATTGACAGCTGCCGACAGACAAATACCTTATCAGTGATCTAAACAGTGTGATTGTTCTAACAGAGAAAAATGGATTGTACTTGATGCGTTTATCAAGCGTTTCAAACTAAGCTCTCAACACCACAGAAACACATCTGACTCTTTCACAAAACTTATGTGCAGTAATTGGAGATATTCATCATCATTCCCCATTTCCTTCCTCATCTCAGTTCTGTTTTGGCCTGTGAAGCTTTTGAGATCAGAGATAAAGATAAACTACAATGTGGTGCTTTGGATACTGCTAATGAAAAAAAAAAAAAGAATCATACAAGAAACTGTTTTTAATTTCACAAATCCAGCAACACCTCATTATCATGGGAAACATAAATTTGAGCCTGTCTGTCCTACAATCCAAGCAAAGTTAAACAGTTCAAACACAGACTATGAAGCATGTCCATAAGCAATCCTAAAAATTCTATTTTCAGACAGGTGTTTTAATGATTCATATAGTCTTCCAATGAAGAATTAGAAAAGATATAAAATAATTAAAATTACTCAGGCATACAGATGTCCTCTATTTTGATCTGCTTCATCCACAAGCTGTTGGTCTTGTGTCACAGTCAGGAAGTATCACTATTATGGATATGCCAAAGCCCTGCAAAACCTACTGCATCATCATCTACAAGTGCTTTAATCCCCATGTCACAACTGCTGCCTCCTCACCAGCACCAGCAGTTTACTAGGAAAGTTGCCAGGTCAAGTTACGAGTAGGAGTTCCCTCCCACTACAACTTCTCACTCACACCAGAGTCATCAGGACAGAGAGATGAACAGTGAAAGAGGGTCAGAAAACATACTTTAGAATGAAATTCTATCAACTCATGAAAAATTACTGTCTCATCCCTTCAAGTCAAACTCTGAGTGACAGTAGGTGTTCCCAATCTGCAGTCTTCACATCTGTGCTATGAAGTCATCAAATGTGCTGTTACTATAACAACCTGTTGCTTTCTGTTATGAAAGCAAATGAGCTTGAATTTATGCCATTTACTTAAAATTAACCTCAAAGTGTTAATCCTTTAATACACTTTTGTTTGGAAATGGTCTCTGCTTCTTAGATGTCTCCCGTAAGCTATTGGGTTTCTGTTTGTTTGCTTTGTTTTATTTTTTTTTTCCAGTGATGTTTCTTAGAGAAATAAAATTTAAGTGACCATGTTCCGTGTCTATCTATCACTCCACTTCGCTTCTTCATAATTTTTTAACCTGTCCACCAAGTTCAATGAACCTTGACATACAGGCAGTCATTTCAAACATAGTCTGTTCCTAGACATATTGTGAAAACAGACAGCTAAATACTTGAGAGAGAATGTACAGCTGTCTGGAGTATGACCTCAGCCCTTATTAAACAGTAGGGAATACACATGGAAGAAGCACATTATGAAAACTTCAACCATCAGATAAATTTTATGTGGAAGTTATATGTTCCAAGATAACACCAGAGACAACTCCATAGGAAATCAAAACGTATAATGTTCTCTGTTCATAGAGCTATTCTTTTTAATTTTTTAAAAGTTTCTGTCTCTGCTTAAAACACATTTCACCATTAATATTATTTTTTTAAAATAACTAGCACTACATTTCTCTTTTTACATTCTCACCCTATTTTCCTCTCCCCAAGAAACATAGAAATACTCTGTTCATACTCAACATCTGGCTATGGAGCTGTGTGAGCCAGAATGAAGTTTCCCTTTTAGTTTCTGGCTTCTCCAGTATCTGGACTCTTACATTCTCTTGCCTTTCTCACATTAGCACTAAGGGAGCTGTTGTGGACATTAACTTTACCATCTGATGTCCTGCTTTCTGTAAACTACCCTGAATCACCTTTACGAGAGCTGTGCCATGCTGTGAACTTCAGTGTTGCAATCTGGACAGATATTTGCCTTCTAAGTCACAACTAAAGTAGTCAAGTTAATAGTATGTAATTAATGAATAAGAACACCTTTTATTAGTCCACTTTTCCTAGACCATGAATTCATAATGGGGGGCCAACAAAACTGAGGGAAAAAATGAAACAAAGAAAGGTAAGGTCAGTGCAAGTGCTAATCTGTAAGCAGATGGGGTATATCTTCACATACAACATCCTGAGACACTCTACTCAACAGGCCAGCCCGTTTGATGAGTACATGGCTGTCCTGAATTTTAATATGACAGGTGTAGTTCCAAGTCTCTTGTTTATGCTTCAGTACTTGACTGAAGACTATGGAAAGATCACAGTGGACTCCATCTACCCTTATTTGTTGATCACATGTAGGAATAAGAGAACGTACAGAGGTTCATACACCTGTTCTGTCACTGTATGCAGTTACACTGAGTGAAGTACCAAGCTCAATGCATGTGCATGATTTTACACAAACTGCAGAATAATAAGAAGGAAATATCCATAATAAAAATATTTTTACCTGAGCCAAGCATCAAAACACCTACAGAGGAGGGTGAGCTCTTTATATGCACCTGAAGCTGGGATCCAAAAGCCACTGTGTGGTTTCATTGCCACCAACATACATCTCTGTCCCTCCTAACCAAACTTGCACAGAAGCAGCTGTTCCCAAACAGCCATTGTGACATAATTTAATTCTATTTCTGAAGTCATAACCGTAGGCCCGTTGCTATGACAACATAACACACACTATTGCTAATGTGTATGTCTCAGAAACAATTAGAGAAATACCACTATTCCAAAATTGCCTTTAATTAGATTAGTTCAAAAATTAGTCTCTAATACTATACATTGGAGGGAAGTGTGTGATAAAACTTTTCTTTAATAAATGATTCCAGTTTGGTTCAGCTATATTCCCCTTACTTTTATGGCTGTTGAACTTTTAGTTGTACATAAGAAAAAAGGAAGGTGAAATCAACAATTCTATTCCTCATACTTGGGAACATAAAATAATCACATTTAACCAGGAAGTCTTAAAAAGGAATTGCATATATCCTTAAACACCTTCTTCTCTTTCTGAATATTGTTTAATGTTCAGATAGAGAGAGAGCTTTTTAGGTTCTTACTGCAATTTTTTTTTTTCCTTATATTAGAGTGCTTACTAATGTAGCGATTTCCTACAAGATGCATCTGATTATACAAGCCTGTCCCTTCACAAAAATTATGTATCAATTGCCACTAAGATAAGTTTTCAAGTCTCATTCCACATACATTTTAATTGTATGATTCTCAGATTTTTATCTCATCTTTCCTGGTAGCTCTTTAGCCTAATGTACTGTTTGACAGTGACAATAGAGAATACAACAAAATACTGTTAAGATTGGTGGAGTGGGACTGATCCCCCTGATTATCACCCTTCAGTGGGGTTCTGCCAAACCTGCGGGTCGTTTCAAGCCCTGAGGCCCTGTACAATAGTATTTTTTTTACCTAGCATGGAATAGAAGCGGAGAAGGATTCAGATTTTAAGTTTTATATATACAACCAGATATCAAATATTCACTGAACAAAAATTCAATTCAAACAAATTCTTCAATTCTTCAAACAGAATTTGTTATAAGATCAGCTCTCCCAAAGCTGTAGGTTCCATGTTACCCCATTACTTTTCTGAACTCCGTATTTCATGTGTGTCACTGTAACAATAGGCAGTTGTCATGTCACAGAGAAAGAAGTGAAACTATCTTGAAATTAATTTGTTGTTTATTTAAGAAAAAATATTCTGTGGTTTTTTTTTTCCTTTTTGTGAGTGGAAAAAAAAATCATTCAGAAATAGTTATTAACAGAAAAGCTCACTATATTATATCTAAACTACATTTTATCAAGGTTAAGAAAAAAACCCAAAACCCTAACAGCCTATGTAGATATTTTTTACATATAATAAAAATAATAATGGTAATAATAACTGTAGCAATTCAATCTACTGTTCATAATGCATTAATTTTCTTTATATTCTTTCTCAGTGTCTGGAGAAGTCAAAACTGTTGGATTTGGAACAGTTGAAAAATGATAGTATTAAGTACTAATTGCTCCCCTACTCAGTAATTTCTCTAAACTAGGATTAGCTGAAGAATTTAGGTATTCACAAGGAAAATGGGGTAATTCCTAAACAGCCCTTAGCAAAACTGATTCTTGCCCATGTGTGATAAAATTCCTCAGCTAAAAGAGTGGCTGTGAGCTCTGTCTCACCATGTGGCTGTGAGGCCCATCGCAGGGGTATAGATTCAGCCTATCTAAGTTCAGCACCCATAATGACATACAAGAAGTACAGGTGTTCTTGACAATAGCAAGAGTGACCCATTTTGTCAGAATTTTCACATTTTTGAGGACACAGGATCCTCCAAAATAAGGGCTGGTTCAAAAGTCTGATGAAATCAATCTGACTCAGAGAAGTGACCTGTGCTGGATGGTGAAGAACGCTATCAGAGCAATCCTGGATTCACACCATTCACACGTTTTCCATCCTCACATGGAGCCAAGGCCTCTGGGGAGTATAAATTGATCTAGGATGGTCACATAGTGACATGGATATAAGTAGAAATACTTCACCTGTGATGAAATCCCTTCTCCAACTTTAAGAGATCCCTGTGCAGGGAACACATGACCACATCCAATCACTCTGAACTCAGCACTGAAATCAGAATCTTCAGGACAGATTATTTGGTGGGAAGTACCATAGACCCTCTAGAGTTTGTCAAAGATACATGTGATTTTCTACGTGTAACCTTTGAAAAAAAGAAATTATTTAGATACAGTTGACCACTTTTTCAGTTTCTCTGAAATCTGAGTCCCCCACTTGAGGTCATCAGGGCCATCTGTCAGCGGGTGCATTCAGAGTCCTGTAAGAACCCAAGCAGATGCAAAATCACTCAAGTGCCACTGAGCTGTTTGGCATGGAAATCCCACTTTGATCATCTTCTCTAAAGGCTTTATCTTGCACATGATTTCAGGAGGTATATAGAAGATTAGAATTTGTATGCAAGACAACCTGAGACTGCTCATTCTAGGGCTGGCTAGATGGCATGTGTCCCTCATAGGTTTTACAAACACTGTAAGAGACACCTGAGTAAGAGGCACCTGAGTAAAGGAGACTGGTTGTGAGGTTCCTGCTGTGCCTGGTTTGGAATAATTTTTGAGACATGTGCATTAGGATTTATCCTCTCTCTCCCTCTCTCTCTCTCCTTGTGGTTCCTTCTTACCTAATTTAGACACCTAACCACTCAGTTTGATAGTTTCCATGTAGTTTTACTATTAGCTATCCTGCTCTGCTCATGCACTGTATTGGGAGGCTGGGCAGAGGTATTGGGTTTATATGCACTTGTTACTCGCAGAGGAATTAAAATTGAGTGCTGAACATCCAGAGAAGTAAACTCACAGATTTTTTTGTACTGCTTTTGTGATAGGCAAGGAAAAGCATCTGAAATACAACTACAGCAAAACTATTACCAAGGCTGTTTCAGACAGTCCCTTGATGACATATGAGTAGACTGCTATGTTGCAACTTGTACACTCCTCATTTTATTCTTTTATTAAAGAGACAGTTGAGCTTAATGAGCAATGAGTCCTTTTTTATTTGTTGTTTGTGTTTGTGAATGAATAAAGTTCTCCTGTGCCTGCTGTACCTTCCATGACAACTACTAGGAAAGTATCAAGGAAGACGTTTTTCAGATGTTCTTGCTGGATTGTTAATTCACACAAATTGTGTTCTGTTCTTCTGGAGGTGAGGGAGAATGAAGATCAGGGCATTTAAATGGTGTTGTCTGTGTCTACTTTAGCAAGTAATAGTGAGATAGAAGTTCATTAGATCAAAACAACTAAGGCTGCAGGCCTTACATGTGCCTTACATGTGGTTCCAGCATATATAAGTGTTGGATTAGATTTAAATTGAGGCTTTGGACAAATGTCTGAAGGAGCAGTGATTGATTTGGTCCTTTATATTCTCATTAGGAGTTGAAATACATTCGCCATGCACCTCTAAGAGATCTTCTATTTCTGTTTCCTCAGAAAAGATCTTTGTCCATGTACTACAAGTCCTCTCTGAAACAGAAACGATATGCAATAAATGTGGTCACTGGAGATTTGTTTAAAAACTACATTATTGCTCTATCTCAAAAGTTAAAATAGGTGCAGCTTTTGATGAATGGATTTTACTGATCTAGAAAGAGCTGCAGCTGAATAAGCTGGGCTTCTCTCAGGACCACCACAAAAATATTGCGCCCTTTGACACTTCCAGCACAGGTAGTCCTGGTCAGAGCACAGTCATCTCTGGCACTTTGTAAGTGATACTTAACATAGACTCACTGTTTACATCGGAGTCACTCTGAAAGGGAGAATAATGTTGAAGGTGAGAATGATTACGACAATGTGCCTAGGGTTAACGAGTATTTTCAGTAGCCATTTCTTCCAAGCCAAATATGCTTGGAAGAATTCAGCACTTCTCTGTAGCTTATGTCATGATGGATTTTATTTTCTAGTTATTCTGATAGTTCATTCTTCTGCCTCTTGGTAAATCTGTTTCTAGTTCCTACAGCAGTCACGCTGGAGAATGCCCTTTGTCAGAAGAGTTTCTCACAAGCTTTTACTAAGTGCAGCCTTCATGGATAGAATATAAACCCTGGTTAACTTTCTCCATTAAAGTAAACCAAGAGGCATCTTTTTAAAAGACTAACTATTTTTTTATTATTATGTATGCTGTACATAATGACTCATTGCACATCTACAAAAACATTCAACAGAAATATTCGAAATAACTAGCTTTTAAAGAAAAAAGTATAGCAGCTAAGTGTATTAAATTCAGAACTGTTTTTTACCAGTTGAACTTGAATCTGAAGAGAGGTAAGTTTGAACGTAACAAAGAAAGATAGGGAATCAGGGATTCTGGGTCAGTCTAATGTGGTGGTAAGCCAGCAACATTCAGGGATAATTTAGAATGAGCAGTTTTTATATGCTGTAATGAGGTAGAAGGGATAATTGCTAGAGCTAGTTTTGAGACCACTCAGTGATGTGAAGTAAAAGAAGAAACAACTCCCAGTTCTGAAAGGCCAAGAAGGTTATTCACAAAGTGACAGCAATTTAACACACACTGGAATACTTCATTGCTCTCATTGATGAGCTTTATAACATAGAGCTCTTTTGCCTATATTCCTTGTGAACAGTCTTTACACATCAAATAGCAATACTCTCTTTTCTTTTGATGATTGTAGACAATTTGATAATTTTATCCAAATGTCCAATTTATTGTTAGAAACAGATCTGTGGCTTTGGTTTTCCACAAGTCATTTGTATTGAATAGTGCTGTACAGGAAGAACAAAATTTCCAGGACTTAACTCGTGACAGGATTTATTCAAAGTTTGTAGAAGGAAGTGGATATCTCTTAGTGACCTGGAGCTTTGAATCTAGCAGATGTAAAAAGAATTATGGGATGCCAAGTGAGATTTGTCCTGACAGATTGATCTTTGACTTTGCATTCATCCCCTTTAATTGAGACTAATTTATTTGACTATTTAAAGGATGTTGCAACTGTGAAAATAATAACAATTAAAAAAATCAGCACTTTCATGAATGAAAATGTTTGCTTTCATCAAATACAAACTGTTATTTCCCTTATTTCTGGGACTCAGTTATTCTCAGTGTCCTACTCTAGCTTCATACTGGTATGGGTAGCACAACTGAAATCGATAGTGGCAGAATGACACAGAACTTAACTATGCTGTCTGGACTCCAACCTGTGTCTCTACTTCTGATATTATTTTTTTCAACAACTCTAAACCTTGATCTGTTTATTATTCCCCTTTAGATAATGGAAACAAAGCTATTTCATTACCTTATCAGATACATTTAGTTCAATACATTAAAAATGTTTGGCCTCTTGCTCAAACACCTATTACACGAGTATAGAAACAAAAAGAACTTCTTAAAAAAATCAGTTTGAGTATGAATCTGTTGAACTTGTTTTATACTTTTCTGAATCAGTTATTTCTTTGTTGGAAATATTCTGTTTTGTGAGATATAAAGCTTAATGTTACTGAATACATGAATTGAATACATTTGATGTCAAATAGAGAAATATCTGATATATGGAGAATAGTCTTTTGAAATTTATATATTGCCACTTCTAGATTCATAAGCATGATTGTAAGTGCCACTTGGCTCATTAGTACAAGTCAGAGTCCAGCCTTGAAGACTTATTTGTGGCAAAGCTGAAATTTACCATTTATTAATTACCATTTAAGACAGACAAGTCCAAAAACAATAACCAAGAAATACCTTGTTCCAAGAGGCATCACCAGGCAGTTTCAAGTTTGGCAGGAAATGCTTGTCAATATGTATTTCATCCACATTATTAAAACAGTCTTTTGGTCAGAGCACTTTCCTTCTGGTTGGTGATCTGATTTCCATTTCTATCTTCTGAGGATGGTAAATTAACTGTAGAACAGTGATATTAGAGCACTTTGTTGGGAAAGTCACAAGTAGTTTCTGCTCAGAGAATACTAAAGATTTCTGAGACCAAGGACTAGAACTCAAGTCTACTCCATCCTTGCCAAACACTGATACCAATAAATCCCAGAGTAAAAACACCCCTTGCATTTACTATAAATGGTTATATGAAAGTTGGTGGCTTTACCACTCCCATCCTCACTTCTGATGATGCTCTAAAAGGTTGAGACCTATCCAGCTAGTTTGTGGTGATTGTTTTTGTTGTTGTTGTTGTTGTTTCTTTAGGAAAATATGAATTTAACAGATGCAACCTCCAGTGAGCCCTACCCCATAAAAAAATAGAGTTCAAATGCATGGTCATATGCTTGTGATTTCTGTTCAGGTATCTTCAGATGTATTACATTCCCCATTAGCTCAGAGGGAGCCTAGATAATTAGGAGCTGCAGCTGGGGCCAAATGCTCCATTTTCAAGAATTCTAATGTACAGTTCAGAGATACATCAGCAGATGTTGTAAATCTTATTCTGTATTTGAAATACACCTCATTCATTTATATATGGTGGCTATATTGAAAAACTGTTAATGTCATCCACAGACAGGCTCAAGTAGAAAGTTTAGACATGAATTTAGAAACTGCAATTCATTACAAACTTTTTCAGAACAAATTTTGTAAAAGGAGGACCCATTAGCATAGGGTGTTTGTTTTGGTTTTTTTTTTTTTTAACACTGTCATGTTGCATTGTGTTTGTACTACATTATTTTCTTGTGAGATTGCATACTGCATTTTTTTTTTTGGTGAAATTTGAAATGAATGATAACAACATTAATAAATCTCTGCCCATTATTTTGCTCTTGTGCTTTGAATCATTACATTTTACCATGTCCATCAGACATAGTAGGTCACAAAACACATGTTATATCAGACTGCTCTTCAAAAGTGGTTGAGAGATGAGTTTCTTACGGAAAAATCTTAATTCTTTATTAACTCCATTTGTAGGATTCACAGAATTTTAACATAATTAACATTCCAAAAAGAGGTCTGAAAAATTTCTGAAATATCTCAAAAATGCATGATGGGACAAGTGTTGAGGCCAGAGCAACCAGCAGAATTTTAGACTAGATAAATTCTTGTTCCTGTCTCTCCCCTTTTCTGGTCACCAAGATCTCAAAAGCAGAGTGAGAATAGTGTTACAGAGATTGTCATTCTCCTCCACTTGAGGTAAACTCATGGTGACAGAGCAGAAAATTACATCAAGGTCTTTTTTTTATTTTTGGGTGTGGGGAGCAGGTGGTTCCCCTTTCAGGTTTCTTCAGAGCCTATGCTTGGAAAGTTCATGAAATATACTAGGTGAATAAAAGAAGAGATGGAGTGCCAGAAGGAAGTGTTGATGAGATGTGAGAACTAAAATGCTAAGTGACTTAGAACAGCACACTTCCAAGTGCGGATGCTGCACCCATACGGGTGGTGAACACAGAAAAGCAATCTCCTTTTACGCTGGAGGTAAAATATGTTCAGATGATGATAATGATGATGAGAAGGAGCATAGCATTTGTCGTACTGGATCAGACAAATCCTGTGTTCTTTCTCATTTGTTGAGTCTTACATTTTTACTGCCTTCACAAGTGACCAATGTCTGATGCTTGAGGGGAAGTTGAAGAAAAACCCTTAATGCACTTAGCCAGTTGTGTGGAAAGGAAGGTAAGAAGAGGATATCTTCTTGACCCCTGCAGCTATCAATTTACCCTCTGAAGCATAGTAATAGATTACTTTAACATTCATATTGTTGTTATTACTCATAAAATTATTCAGCCCTTTAAAAATCTTTCAGCGATATTTGACTTAATAATCTCCTGCTGGAGTTAATTCCAAGGGATGACAGCTTGCTGTGAAAAGTAGTCACTTTCACAATTTTGCTGTACTTTTGCCTTCTATTTATTTCATTGCACATTATTGATTCATTATGGCATAGGGTTAAAAGTAGGGGTTTATCACTCCTCACTTCATAAAAATAAAGAACAGACCATTCTATTTTCCCGCATGACATAAAATTCAAGGTGGGTGGGTTTTTTGTGTGTATAATGAAGAGTTCAGTGTCTCTATTTTTCTGTATCTGCAAACAGAAAAGACAATGAAGGCAAAACGTTCCATGAAAAAAGATACAATTTTGTGTTTCCTCTAGGTGCATTCTGGATTTATCTGGTATATACTTTTTCCTCATATATATATTTATTGTCAATAGGTTGATTGATTTCTGAAGACATTTCAGTTACACTTGAAATGTTAACATGGAAAAAAGTCCCCAGCTATCAATTAATTATTAATTTAATTTTTAATTGAGACTGATCATCCCTAAGTTTAAGTTCTGCTCCAGAGTTTCACATGGAAATAAGAATGCGAAATACTACATTTTTAGAGGCAGAAGAGAACATTCTGTTTATCCTGCCAACCTACTTCATCAAAAGATTCCTATTTTTATATCAAGCTATACATTTTGAAGGATCTGGAATCCTGCTAAACCTGTTTCATAGAATTAATTAGAGACAACTGCATTCTCCTCTGTGAATGCTGGACTGAGAATCTTCCAGCATATTTTCTGACATATGAAACTGTCTTGTTTCATATTCGGGAACACACTGTCTAATATAATGTAGCAATAAAACCTAAGAAATGTGTATTCAAACATACCAAAGAATTATTTCAGGAGCACTTAGTAGCATATGTAATCTTACAGGTGGTGAAAATTCCCAGAAATATACATGCCTATATTTGTATATTGACAAATACAATCTTAATTAACCTTTAGCACAAGTAGCTGATGAAAGTACTTTGCTGTGAAATCAAATCCTGAGAATCTGTATTGATTCAGTAAAGCACAATATTTTTTTTTCCTTCATCCTTTGCTAAATCAAAACTAAATTGTATTTACCCAGTCTTTATTCCTTTAGGCAATTCTCTGGTAACAATGGGAGCTGTACTGTAGGTTTTAGCCTGCAGGTCAGTGTGTTCAGTCAAACAGACTACCTCCAGATGAGCTCCAGCCTCAAGGATCCTCCTATCCGTCCTGCTAGCTTTCCCCAGCGCATGACACTTCGAGCAAAACATGCAGCCTGAGCAACTTTCTGTTTCTCCTTTCTGTTGCTCCTCACTCCTGGCTGCTAAATCTTTGTATAGGCTCCCAAACCCCAGACAATCCGGTTTGTGTCCTTCGTATTCCCATCATGCTTGAGGTCTGCAAATCTGCAGAAGTACTTATGGTGAGGCACATCTGGGCAACCTGGTGTGTACCAGAAACTGAATTTTACGCCGCCTGTTTCTTCTGAACATGTCTGTTCATCAGCCATTTGCAGAGCACCTCTAAACACCTTCCGAAAAGACTGGGGTATGCACAAAATGGAATTCCAAGTGTTAACCTTTTTTTTTTTTTTTTTAATAGTAGAGAAGGAGTTGTATGTTTTCAGAGATCTGGGCTTCCTTCAACAATGTCTCTTTGAATTAGGTGGCTTGGTATGCTAGCCCAGTATTTCCAGATGTTCATACAGGTGTGCATGTTTCTGTTTAAGCAACAGAATTGTCCCCACTTCTGGCCAACCTCTGTAATCATATAAGTTCTCCATCTGCCGCTACACAGTAGCCCAGGATTTTTAAAGCATTCAGTCATTAAGTAGGTGACCCCAGTTCAATTCCTTTTTTTGCCTGAAGAAAGGCATTACCTGTGTCCCACCGGAATGTGTTATGTTCATTAAAAAGTGAAGGACTCCTTGCTCTATTTTCCTTTTTGAAGCTGTGTCAGTGTGTATAAAAGATTTCAAGTTTTCCTGGCCTGAAAAGAGATAGCACAGTACTGTAACTGCACCTCAGTGCTGAGTACTGTTGCCTCAGAAAAAGGGAACTGACTGTAAGGATTTTTTTGTATCCAATCATTGCTTAATTTCACCACAGGAATGGCCCTGGGAGCAGGAACTGCTGTTTTCCAATTGGCTAGTGAATGAGCATCTGTGTTGCCCCTGTACAGTGCACTGGGCATTATTTTGAGGTTGTTGAATGCCCCTGTTCACTGCAGTGGGTACCTGCATGCCCACCAGAAGTGCTGGATGTCACAGAGTCATGTCATTAACACTAGGTGTTGCAGTACTGAAGCTTTAAGGCATATTTGTGTTAAATTGCTTCTAACATCCAGTCTGTGATGTCTTTCAATGTCTGACCTTTTTATTTCTTGCTGTTTCAGTCTCTGCTGAAGATAATCTCATTTGTGACAATGTTATATTTTGTTTGCTTTCTCTATCTTACAGAAAATTGTTACTTTCAAGTCTTTTTTTTTTCTTTTAATCTACTTTTCCAGCAATAATTATGACTCCTACTTGATCAAGAGATTCAGAAGGTGGTAGTATGAGTCACTTTTCCTATTCAGCTTCCACAATGTCATGATAATGACACTTTCTTAGTCTAAACACCTGCCTGTCCTTTAGAGTACCAAAAGCACCTCTGTTCTCCATTGCTATAATTTCATTTTGTTTGACTCTTTTCTGTGAAACCACAATCATATCATCTGCATTGTCTTCACACAATCTTTTTATTTCACATCAATTCACCTCCAACAGGTTACCTCCTTCTGTGCAAATAGTACCTCTAATTGATAGTGAGAATCCACCCTCTAGTTGCTTTTGTCTGTCTCTAATGTAAATCTCATACGCACAAATATATATGTCTTCTTTGCTGAATTAAAGGAAAAAAAAAGAACCAAAAAGCCAAAAAACAAGCAATCAATTTAATCTCTAAAGCTACTAAATAATGTGTTCTCAGCATCAGGGGAATCATATCAGCTGGAAATGGAAGGGGAGGTGTTGGGTCAGGATATCCACTCCTTTTCCATTGCCAGATTGTTCTCAAATATATGTTCCTAACATTGCCCAGTCCATTTTTAAATGTAGCTTCTTTTCATTTTACTTAAATACAAGAAACTGAGAGACAGATTACTGTTTTATAGCAGAATAACTCTCTGACTCTAGGACAGTTCTGGCTTTCAAATTTGTTTTATTGAATGTACAGACTGAGATGAAGCACTTTTCATTTTTATGAAGAACTAAAATATGGGTAATATGAAATCTGAGCTGAAGTGAGAACTGGCCCAAAACCGCTAACAAATTTGTGAATTTTCAGGTTCTGAGAAATGCATGATTGCTTTCTTAAAGACTATTACTTAGGACCTTCCATACCCTCAGACGGATAACTCTTATACTGAACTACAAATAAGCAGAACACTCAGCTGTTGTAAATCTAGTATCCCTGCTGACAATGCTGCTTGGCCAGTTTGCACTAGCTTACGATCTGTCCATTTGATCTGGCCAAAACCAGCACATAAGGTTCCTCAAACTTGAAGAATACAAGATTCATTCACAATGAAAATTGCTAGGAAACCTAAATAGATGAATGGGTCCTAATTCCCGCATCACATTCTCAGGGCAAAGTTGTATAATATGCTCCAGGTAACAGCATATAGTAGGAATATAGTTTGGTTTTAAAGTAAATGTCAAGAGCCCCTGTGTTAAAAAAAAAAAAAAAAAATCTATTCTTTTATAGGAGTATGAGCAAACACAAGGCCAGGGATGAGTGGAGAGGGAGGAGTGAATACTGCACAATGATGACAGTGTTCATCCTTTACTGATTCAGCCTGTACCACTTGCACTTCCTTGACAATCATTTAACATGCAACAGTGACTATATTAAGTATTTTTACTATTCCCTACAAAGTCACCCTGGAGGAATGGCACAGCAGACCTGCTGAGGTCCTCAGCTTCCATGCTTTAAGCTCCATCTTAATTAGCTGGTGGAGTGAATGAAATTATTTTGCCATTCCCATGTCCCAACTTGACAAACCGTGACTTGGCACTGGCTTAGTATAAGACACTACTTGCAGCTATATATGGTATGTGTTAATGATGCTATTAGTAACACATTGCTGAATGCTAGCATGTTAGAGCTTGTAGTTTCATCTCTCTATGGAAGTGACTTGATTAATGTTAGAGACAACTTTTTAACAAAGGTATAATTTCTGTGAAACTATTTTATATTGTCAGAGAAAGAGGGATAATCTTTACATTGAATATTATTATGTTTAATTAAACAGGATGTGCCAGGCTTCTTCCTCCCCTATCCACTCACACACATGGATTTTTCTTGGTTCTTTTGAAGGGTACTAAGACTTGAAGGATCACCAGTCACCTTAGTGAATTCCTTAATGTCTGGTCTGCTGAAGGCTGATGGGTACCTAACAATATACTAGTTGCAGGGTGCCCAGTCACTGTGAGATGTCACCTCAAGAGACTGTTTCTGTAGATCTGGTACTTTTATATGAAAGCTTGGCATTGGAATAAGTAAGACAGATCTTCTGATGGGACTAGTGACACCATGGGGACATATTCATCAAAGAAATAGCAGGTTGGGTGTTTTATGGAAGGGGAGATTGTTAATGATTAAATGGCAACCTTACTAATTAAAATTCAAAAGTAGATAAATAAGGGATAACTCCCATGATAATTGGCAAATTTATATATTGAGAGAAACCTAGCACATCATAAATATTAAATTAAATATTAATTTAATAAATATTAAATCTGAAGTGTGTCTGTGCCAGAGATCCATAAATAAATACCTTAGGGACTAATCACTAGAAATTTTCATTATTTATCTCCTTCCACATTTCAACAAACAGAAAAGCTGTGTCTGCTTTTCAGTTTAACCACAAAGGAAATATGCTAATTTTTTTGATGAATCTTTTGGGGAGGAGAAAAGAAAGAATGATGTGGTGGGAGCATACAGTAGAGATTATCTCAACCATAAGGAAATCTTTCAAGAAAAAACTTGGGTTCTCTTTTATTCTGATCATTAACCTCCTATTAAATACACTAGTTTTATGTCAATGTGTAGCTCCATTGACTTCAATTAAGCTATCTTAGATACCCACCCTGCTGAGAGAGCAACCACAGACTTTTAAAAAGTCATCCAGCACAGAAATGCAGTAAGAATGGTGAATCAGGTCATTAGTATAATTTTAATCGTTAGTCCTGCCTTGCAACTTATGTAATAATTTATGCAAAGAAGATACCTAAAGGCCTTTTTAAGGCTTCAGGTATTGCTACAGATACTACTGGAACTGTTTTCTGTCCAATTTTGCAAGATTAATTGTGCATTATGTGCAAAATTTTATGCACAGTTGGTTTCAATGAACCAGGAAGCTGAGTCACTGGGACACATCTTGCACTGCCTAACTCTGGGAGTGTTGTCTTCTTGGCTCACTTGTAGCCAAAAACCCCTCTGACTGAACAGGTTGAGAAAGTGGTTCCTGACTATGTGGGATTAGTTTCCCAGCCTTCTGGGTAATTAGAAGAAAGGATAGTGTGACTAATACATAAGCACAGAATCTGTAAAGGAGTTATTTTATTAGAAGCTGTAAACTCATTTGGAAATTTCTGTAGTGAATTGTGCCATAGAGAAGTCAGACAATCTGGATTATTCTTGGATTTGATTTGATTTGGCCAGAGATTATTATTGATCCACCAGATGCTTGAGGTCCCATAACAAGGACAAAGTGCGGGAGAGATTCATCATCTTAACACTGGGGTATTGACAAAGAAATACAGCTATTGATAATTGGCAGTGCTGCCCATCATATCCCTACTGTCAGTCCTACAGTAATATGTTTTGACCTTTTGACTACTCAAAAAGAATAATATTATTCTTTATATTGGATATTATACGAAAACTAGCAGCTCTATACACTTAAATTCAAGCTAAGAAGTACCAAGAATGACCTGAAGGGAGTACTAGACTGCCATTGCTGGTACACTAAGCCATCAGATCTTTTCGAAGCATGCCAAGTAAACATGCTGCAAAATCATTCACACACACAGAGGTTTTAGGCAGAAGTAGTATTCTGCAAGCTGAGATCCTTACCTCTTTCTGAATTCCAGTAGTTTGGAAAGGATAAAAGCCCTGCAACTTTGTGAAGTCACCCATCCAGTATGTGAGGGCCAAGAGTAAAAATAGGACCCCTGACCTCTCCCTTCTTCTTCATTTAGCTACTTTTCTCTGTAACCATGGGTAAAAGTGCAGTAGTGGAATACTATTGCTATTAAGTGAAAAATGAGCTTTTACAGGAAGCCATGAAAATGAAGTAATAATTAAATCTTCATATAACTTTAGGTTCTATTGTAAGTGCTTAGCTGAAAAATTCATCTTTAACTCATGGCCCGCAGCAATCACATCTGTTATATTTTAGGAACAGAAAGCTAATGAGGTGGAATCTGGAGTACTGAGCTTAATTGGGCTTGTTTTGATTAAGTGTATGTGCTGGGAATATTTTACGCACTAGTATAAATTGCAAAACAGTCAACATAAGCCACAAAATTCACAAAATCCATTGTGGGTAGTGTAAGAGAAAAGACTGTTTCCAATAAACAGCGAAATAAAATATCTGAGGTTTTGATGAAAAAAAAAAGTAATTTACCTGATTAGTGGCTTTCTATGGTTGTCAATCCATTTCTCTTTCTTGTTCATATGCATGCAACTACGCGCAGAGAGACACACAAATGTGCTGTACAGTACACAATTGAAACAGCTTGTCTTTGGGCTGGATAGATTGTCTGACTGGCAAAGGCATTTAAAAAAACATAATCTTCATAGAAGAATGAAAATTGGACGTATCCTTTATATATTACATATTTAGCAGAAAGAGGAATAGTTTACAGCAGTTTTTAAAATATGTGTTGCAAGGAGGGGGGTGGGTGTTGCAGCTTTTCTCATGCCAATCTATTACTTTGGGCTCTACTCTTAGATAATGTCAACCTGCATAACTTTATTGACTCTAATACACTTTGCTGATCCACTCTATTTAGATCTGATCTCTCAACTTCCCATGTGTACTCAAAACTTAGGAGGTGTAAAAAATATGAGTACTATATTTTAGTGACATTAAAAATGGTTTTAAACGCATTTTCTCTACATTAAAAATGCTACAAGCTGGATGCTTGATATTTTGGTATCCTCCATAACTAGAAACAGATGCTGAATCTTGAAAGTAAATTGCATATGAATGAAAAGTGGTTCTGTTTAGATAGCAGTAAAGATACTTCAACAAAAAAACCCAAAAAATTACCCAGCGCTTTCATTAGTAGCTCTCAAAACAACTTTCAAATGAAACTACCTCAATTTTTTCACGTAAGGGAAGTAAGGCACCAAGAATTTGCTTGCAGAAATCCAGTGACAGAGTTCCCTGAGTGGTGATAGTCTGTCCAGTGGCCACTGGATCTCTCATAAACTATGGAGCCTTATATGAGCCGCATGATAGGGCCATCTGACATTTGAATCCTTCTTTGGCTATGTGGGTTGAAGATCACAATGCTGACATCATTACAACACATATATATCAAGATATTTTGTACAACTCAGACATTGCTGTCTCATGTTGAGGCTTTTAAGCTGGTAGATGTTTCTCTCGTGGTCCCAAACCCAAATTAAAAATTTGGATTTTCCATTTTTTTTTAATTGTAGTGGGATTTGATTATCAGGTTCTTCAAGCCCTTTAAGATCCACAGGCCATTATGATGATCAGAGGGGTGGAGCACCTCTCCTATGGGGACAGGCTGAGAGAGTTGGGCTTGTTCAGCCTGGAGAAGATGCTGGGGACACCTTATAGCAGCCTTCCAGTACCTGAAGGGGCCTACAAGAAAGATGGGAGGGGACTTTTTACAAGGGCCTGTAGTGACAGGACAAGGGGTAATGGGTTTAAATTGAAAGCAGGTAGATTTAGATTGGATGTAAGGAAGAAATTCTTCATGAAGAGGGTGGTGAAGCACTGGAACAGGTTGCCCAGAGAAACTGTGGATGCCCCATCCCTGGATGTCTTTAAGGCCAGGCTGGATGAGGCTCTGAGCAACCTGGTCTAGTGGAAGGTGTCCCTGCCCATGGTGGGGCGGTTGGAACTAGATGGTCTTTAAGGTCCCTTCCAATGGAAACCATTCTGTGACTCTATGATCCCAACTCTGATCAATCAATATTTTACGATAATTGACTAATACCTAAATATCTCTTGAGAGCTAATGACTTCATAGAGTCTGTTTAGCCTGTGACCCTAATTGATGAGTGATCCCTCCCTGTGCTTGTTTTAATCCATGAACTTTTAAATAATATTTTCTCCTCCCTATCCCACTGGGGGGATGAGTGAGCTAGCAGCTAACTGGTGTTTTCAGCTGGGATAAAATTATTTTTTTTCCTAGTAGCTGATGTCGCTCTGTGTTTTGGGTTTGGGATGAGAATAATGTTGATAACACACTGGTGTTTCACTTGTTTCTGAGCAGTGCTTACAGTATGTCAAGAACAATTCAGCTTCTTATAGTGCCCTGCCAGTTGGGGGTGGGGGTGCAGAAGAAGTTGGGAGGGGACACAGCTGGAACAGCGGACCCCAACGGACCAAAGGGGTATTCTATACCATATGGTGTCATACTCAGCATAAAGCTGGGGCAAGAAGAAGGAAGCTGGGGGGGGGACACATTTGAAGTGATAACACTTGTCTTCCCAAGTAATCGTTACTCATGGTGGAGCCCTGCTTTCCTGGTGGTAGCTGAACACCTGCCTGCCGATGGGTAATAATGAATAAATTCCTTATTTTGCTTTGCTTGTGCACACGGATTTGCTTTACCCATTAAATTGTCTTTATCTCAACCCACAAGTTTTCTCACTTTTATTCTTCCAATTCTCTTCGCCATCCCACTGGGAGTGGTGAGCAAGCAGATGTGTGGTGCTTAGTTGCCAGCTGGGGTCAAAACACAACGAGGTAATAGATTGTGCTGTGCTTGTGCACACGGATTTGCTTTACCCATTAAATTGTCTTTATCTCAACCCACAAGTTTTCTCACTTTTATTCTTCCAATTCTCTTCGCCATCCCACTGGGAGTGGTGAGCAAGCAGATGTGTGGTGCTTAGTTGCCAGCTGGGGTCAAAACACAACGAGGTAATAGGGGTAAATGTACTAAACATGGGAAGAAGACTGAGTTTGAGGACAAATACTTTGTAGCCCTCCAGGAAAATGATGATCATAATGTTTTACAAGATTGAATTAAATTCTGTGAAACTGAAAATCCTACTGGTGAATTGCAGGTCCTTCCACTGGGGAAGGATAATGGTATTTAAACACACATAGACATCCTATACATTACTCACACAGGCTAAGGGACTGACTGAAGCAAGAGGAATGCAAAGCACAGTGCCTCAGGTTAGGTCTTGCTGGAGCAAGTTCCTTCACTCTTGAAAAAAAAATTCTGTCTAATGGCTACAGTTATTCAGGGTTTTGGCTTTACATTTAATTCAGAATAGTGCACTGCTAGTTGCATTGTGACCCCTCACACTACATTGTCTGATTGATCCAATAATGACTCTGAGGAATGAGAGCCACCTAACGTATTATCAGCTCCACCTCCTGGGGTTTCCCTTAAAGGGACTTCCATTCAAGTCTGGTCTAGAGTAACATATGCAATTACACTAGGAAGAATGAAAATGTGAAGGGGGCAGACACAGCAGCTTGAGGTCATGAGATGATTGCTGGCTGTGATTAGGAAGAAATCCCCTCCTCTTAAATGAAGTATAATAGCGTTCATATCTAAGGGTTCAGGACCAGCCATTGTTAAAGCTAGGATATTCTCTGTGACAGTTCATAGAGTCTCTGATTTCCCTCCTCTTCCCCTTTCAAAACACAGCAAAGGAAAACTTTCATAAACTTTCTACTTTCTCAGTGAAAAAAAATGGCGTAAAGGGGAAATAAATGTTACTCCTCTGTGGCTCTGCTGCCCAACCTTCTGCTACAGCTTCTTCCTTTAAAGGTAATTATGAACTTCTATTATTTTTGGGGAGGCATAGACAGTGTTTAATGTTTTTAATATTTGATGTAAAAATTCTGAATTAAATTCACTGTATTAAGCCTACAAAATATGATTTCTTTTTTAAGCATGTTGCTTTTGGGAAAGACTGGTCTCTAAGGATTCTCTGTCAGTCACCTCATGAAATAAAGGTTATTATTATTATCAGTGGTGAACAATAGCTGATTACTGCAAGTTGAAAAAAGGTCGAGAGACTAATCACTGATATGCTTTCAGCAGCTATCTTTTCTAGTCAGGACTTAAGCAATTGCTAAAGGCATATTTTTTCAGCTTTAAAATTTACCCTGGTTTTCCTCACTGTCTATATATGTGCATGCATGCGCACACAAATCCATCTGAGGTTAGGCCTTTTTGTATCTGCCAACTTTCACTCCAGCAAATGAACACAAAAACATAACCATTCCAGAATCTGGAATATGAATAATTGTAACATTTGTGCATTGTGTATCAGAGGGGAGTAAGTGGATGGGGACTCCTTTTTTCTGTTAGTAGCTATTATGTCTGTGGCATCCCTGAGCAAATTTAAATTCTCTGGCAGGGTTCTTAAACCAAGACTCCATTACTCTGCTTCCACTGACATGTTTCTTCTATGAGCCCTGCTTAAGACCATGGAATGCACTCTGCTTCCTCAAGACCTTTGTTTTAAATACATGCACTATAAAATTAGACCAAGTTTTTCTTTTGATCGTGCAAACTATGGAGTATCAGTAATGTATGAGGCTGTTCAGATCTGGGAGACTGAACAGAGCTGGTGGGACATGCTGCTTTTGCTCAAACTTCAGTTAAAGCATGAGAAGTTTATATAGGTCAACAGTGTCTTCCTTCAAACTGAAGAGCTGGCCATGCTTGGAATCTGCAATGTAGGTGGAGACACAGCCTAACAGATGCAGAGAGATATTCAACCAAAGACTGACATCAGTTAAATTCTTTCATTGTTTCTGAACGTATTGTTGAAACTACTGAACAAGTCATTGTTGGTAAATGACTGTCTGAAATAGTCTATTTCTTCACTATAGATTTAGAAAAAAATATTAGAGCAAGAGAAAAATAGGTGAAATTGATTTCATTTAACAATAACCTTCCAACCTTGCCTCACGTCTCACTGAAATAACCTTTGTAACTAATTATAGTGGAGCCTGAAAATAAAGCACTTCTAGGCTAGAAGGGTTTTAGAAGTCATCAAAATTATCCAGTGCTCAATAGAGCCAAAATCCTATATGCTATTATGTTCTTGTGCCAGCAAGGCTGCCTGCAAGTTAACATCTATAGAGCTATGAGGGGAACAAGAGGCAAACATTGGTATCATCAAATGTTATATTGATATCCAAAGACATTATAGCAGGCTGGGAAATCAATCATTTCTAAGCACTTTCTTCTTTTGACTTTGTATTAAATTCTGAGTGATTGTAATAATTGGTGTTTTTCCTCATTTTTCAGGTCTGGTAGCACATACAAACATTCAGCTTCCTGCACTGTCCTCCCAGACCAGCGTTTTTTCCTCCCTGCCCCTTAAAAGATTAAAAGTATGCTTTCATATTTGTTGGCTACTATCCTCTCTGATGCAGATTTACAATTACAAAAAGATTGCCATCCCCTGCTCCATTTGTCTTAGTTTGGATAGCCTTTTAGATCCCTAGGCGTCAGAATTTAAAGACCATTTACATTAAAGGGACTTGTGATTCTTAAAAATAGATCTCAGATTCCCTCCTTTGTCCCTTCCCAAATTATCTATGTCTTGGTCCTATATGTTTGAGTCCATTTCTGTTGGTGTTTTTCCTTTACTCTAAACATCGTATCCCATGTGTTCCAATTTTTTTTTTTTCAGCCTTTCAGGCTACCAAATGCTCCATGCACATTGCTGTAGGGGAGATTTTGTTTCTTATGTTTAGTGACCTTCACCATATACTACAAGGTCTATCTGTTTACTTACTCGGGCTTTCTTCCAATCAATAGCTCCCAACTGCAGACCACGCATCATTAGAGATTCATGGAGCACTTCCCAGAGTTCCATAGAGAATGGCCTAGCAAAGCTCAGGTCCCTCCGAATTTCCAGCTGCTACCTTACATTAAAACCAGTTTAAAATAAATTAAATAGTTTCTGAATGCCACTATTCAAAGAAGGCAATTGCTGCTGTTGCACAAGGCTGTTATATAGTTGTGAAATGTTGTATGTGTTGAGTAGCAGGAAGAGAAAGCAGGTGTCAGGGTGCTGAAATGTGACTCACATCCTGGAAAAGTTTGAGAACACTTGCTGTTTACAACTTCTCTGCCTAAGATATAATCCTGTGATTGGCCTGTATGGAATACCCTTTTGAGTCAAAACAGTTTTATGATTTCTAAACTCTGATGTCTTTAATTTGCTGTAAATCTTTCCAGAGTTTATGACTCTTTGTACAGCATACCTATAAATAAGTTCTATGACAGCCTCATTAATCAGGCTACATTTTAAAAGCATTAGCCTTTTCCCCCTCTGTTGAATCCATGGCTTATCTTTCCTCAATTATAATTAGTGTTCATTCAAATCAATACTTTTTTTTTTTTTTTGATAAACTAGGGAGTTATACTGGGCCTGATCTAGACCTTCTTCATCCTCCAGTTGATATACCCTAATATTAGAGAGGTGTTTGAAAACTTGGCTCCACATTAGCATATCGATAATGGACTCTATTTTAAGTAGGAGTAAGTCTAAAGAGATCAGTCACAGTACTGTAAAGCTTGCTCTTGATGTTTTTAACTTTGAAGTACCTGGGTGTTGGAATAGAGCATGAATTGTAGCACCTTTATTTTTCTTTGAGGAGAGTGAGTGAACCAAACAGGAAGACCAAATACCAGCCTGGAAAAGAAGCCATTTATAATTGGTCAGCAACTAGAAACCTTGCCCTTCCTATTCATGTAAGAATCATTAGGCTATTTAAAAAACAAACAGACAAACAAAAAAACAACCCAAAAAGCCCCAAAAACCCAAACACCCCAAATTCTTTGTAGTGGAAGAGCTTCAAGAGGAATTGGGAGAATGTCCTCACTGACGAGCAGGAAACTTTGCCTTTTGGGTTTTGACCACTGGGAGGTAAAGACAACAGAAATAAACCCACCAGAGAAAAATATGGTTCCTAGAATTTTCAGATGCTTTCCCAAATGTTCTTATCAATAGGCTGGTACATGCATTGGTAAGAGTTCTCTCATGCAAACATTTACAAGTTAGTTATCAAATTCCAAGACTATGGTTTGACAAAACATTTGGTTTGTCAGCAACATGGAGTTAAGGAATAGACTTAAAAAATAACCCCAGTCAGTGGATGACAGATATTGTCACAAGGTGATTCATGAGAGATGTTTGAATGAGATGAACCAGCCTATAGGGATGCCTGTCTTCATTGACAGTAAAGAGAGTTAAGCTGAATAAGAAGATAGCTAATTTCTACATGCCCAGGTTATGTGAGGTGAATCCATTTCTAGATTTGAAAGCATTAGGGTGTTTACATAGAAGACATCAAGGCACGTGCAGAAGAGGAACTTACTCAGGAAACTTTCAGGTAATTTTAGAGGTCAGCAAGCAGATGAATAGAAGTTTTCAGGATCCTAATTTTAAACTTACATAGTTCAAAACTGTTTACACATTTTTAATATTTTGCATTTTCTGTATCTGCCCAAGGGTGATAACGCCACAAAGACAGTCACGTCCTGAATATCTGTGAGTACATCCAGCTCTTAAATCATTACGTGATAATAATGTGAAAAAGAACTAGCCTAAGTTCTAAATATGATTACTGTGTGGTAAATTTTGGAGAGGGGACAATAGAAAGAGATTCTCAGCTGATGGAGATGGAGCACAGAATGTGTCTTTTAACACTCACTGGCAGTGTATAACACCAGAACTTGTGAAAAAACAATGAAGGCTACTGAAATGCATTTCCCACCAGTGCTATCACTGGAAATCAAATAAAGTCAACCTTCACACCCATCTTCACTGCCTTTTATGTCTAAACATATCCACAGCTTCCCTTCAGTTATTAAAAAATGACCAATCTTGACAATACATTGTGATGTCTGGTATGATTCTGTCTTCACCTAACACAAAAGCTGTAGTCTCCTGTCAGATGTATGCTTCACTAAAGCCTATTTAATTCTTGTCTGGAAAAGCAGATAGTACTTGTATCCCTCTTCTTTTCCTCACCTAGAGAGACCAATACTGGGCAGAACCCTGGAACTCATGTGATGAGCACCAGTGGCCACGAATGAAAGCTGTGGTCTTCCGGAAATTTGGCTCATAGGTATTCTTTCTCCCATTCCATCTTATAAAGTTATGAAAAAGTTAAATGATACCATGAGAAACAAATAAACCGGAAGATTAAAAACCTTTCTAAAGAATGCAAACTTATATCTCTCTTCAAAATATCAGGACGGCTGAAGTTCTTGTCAGGTTTGCGACAAAGTATGCTGCTCACACAGATGGATAATTCTGTTAAAATGGCACCCTGCTTTGAGGAGCACAAGCTATAGAAAGACCGAGAAATGCTATGGAAGCAATGAACGAAGTGAAAGCTAGACAGATCTGTGAAGGTTCAAAAAGATTACAATGGAGGTCTGATGAGTCTTCCTGTTCTGTCAGCTTTTCTGTTCAGAGTTAAATTTGGTGGCAGTGAACAATAGGAAATTTTTTTATTTGTTTTTATCTAAGGTTAAAATTACAAGGTGACTTTGTCTTTTATATGAGATGTTATGTGAAAGTGCATGTGAAATGCACAGTTTGTGATGACTGAATATATTTGATCACAAGAAGGGATGGTAAGGGGAGAGGGAAATTTTCAGGGTCAAGTTCAGAAACTTTATGAAATAAATATTTTGAAATCCCAGAATTCTAATGAATATATTCTATACAATTTCAGTATGTACTGTTATTTTTCCATGGATGTTTTGCTGATCCTTGTACTTGCAATATGCACAAAGATGTTAACAATGACTTTACAGTGTGTTCACTCTAGCTAGAAACATGCTGTTCTCACCCACCCTTCTGTCAAGATGGGTAGAAACTGAGCTGTAAGGATATGTTATACTTAGCACTTAGCTGAGTATAGGTTGTTCTATGCTGTGCCATGCATCCACAGGCAAAAACTGAGCTGTCATTGTGGCACATTAAGTAAATAATACTGATTGGAACAGTGTTACACTTCTGCTGATTTCCAGTCTATTGTTGTCTCCATTACTTTGAATGACCTTCCTTTACAATGCTTTGACATGCTCCACCTGAACAACTGGGAGATGACCTTCTTTCAAACACCTTCTTGTGAGTGCCCAGAGGGTGGCAACAGCCTTCTACAATTGACAGAGAAAGACTGGTGGAGAATCTTACTGCACCATCAAAAAGGAGGTGCTGTGGTTCTACAAGCCCTAGTGAAATGTGCAGCTGAGTAAATCCTGTAAAGAACAAAGTCAGTTGGTTAAGGTTTTGCAAAGTGGATGCTCACATAAACAACTGAAGTACTGCAGGTGTTGAAATAAAGAACAGAATCTCCCTGATAAAACACGAAAATTTCCTTGTAAATGTGTGAGGATTCACTGCATGAGAAATACCAAATTACATCCTAGAATGGCCTCATTTTCTCCAATGACTGTAAGAAAATCTCCAGGATTTCTTGGGTAACCAGTTTCTACATAGACATATTCATTGTTGATTTCAGTGGTGGTGGGTTTCAATCTGAGATTAAATGACCTACCTTTAGCTGTACCCAGGCACAATATAACCATGCTACAGTCAATGGAGAGCAAAGGCTTGCTTCAGGTAACCACATAGCTACAGCTTAGACAACGCCAAAGAATTCAAGGCATCCACACTAGTGGCAAATATGAGAAAGGAATTAGAGGAAACATCCCCTTCCTGAGGTCGTAGCAGCTGGAGGTAAGTGGGGTTTCCTAGAGCATCTCTGTAGACAACTGAGTTTACACTATCTAATTCCACCTTCCAGCACACGTTTAAACTGTCCCATGTGGGCTTGAATTTAGGTTTCATTAGTTTAAGCAACATCTTATTCATGAAGTTGGATGAGATGAATCCCATCCAAGAGATCTGAAGACCAATGTCAGTTTTGCAATTGGATGTGTCCTCTTTTCAGGTACCAAAATGTTTTTTGACCTGTGAATTACTCCTTCTTTGATGGAGAGATATGGAACCACTGGAGAGAGTCCAGCAAAGGGCCATGAAGACAATTAAGACCTCATTTCTCAAATGAGGAGAGGCTGAAAGGTCTGGGACAGTTCAGTCTAGAGAGAAGAAATTATAAAACTACATCCTTTCCCAGTAATTAAATTACTTGCATATATTGCAGTGCTAATGCCACATTTTTTACTGGGTACTTTTATTCTTTATCTATTTTCAAATACAGTTTGACTTGTGTGTGTGTTTGTGTGTCTGTCTGTCAGCTTGCATAGTCTTTCAAGATAAAATCTCCCTGAGGAGGAAAATGAGCTGAACATTCGTAGAGTAATCAAGGCAATTGGCAAATCAGTTGTACCACAGGCATCTTTCCTCACAGTTTGGACATTTTCTTTCACTTTTACATCATAAATGTGTGATCTAAACCAACAAATATAGATGTCCTAAAAGAAAAAGGTTTTAAACAAAATTCAGGAATGTCCTGAACACCAGCTTGCTTGTGCCACCACCGTGCTAGATGTTATCATCAAATTATATAATTCCAATGCATTGAGATAGTTTGGATCATGTTTTTCTCCACAGATAGGACAGTATAGCCTAACATTTAGCCAAATTGTCTTGTAACTACAAATTCAGATTTGATTTTTTCCATTTGCCCATTTGTTCTGGATAAATTGAAGCCAAAGATCCTTCCTTCCTAACATTTTCTGTAACAAATTCAATTTGTAGTGCTGTGTAATAACGGACTGACTATAAATGGTGCAAATCTGCCAGTAATTGGCAAGCAAATGCTGTTTGAATTTGATTATGTTTATTCTTATAGAGCTGGAGTCTTACAAAGGCACATGTTTTGTACCCAAGTGTTCAGGGCATTCAAATATCTGCAGGAATGTGGACTAGTAAGGCATGCATGTTCCTTGACTGACTGCTGAATTTACAAAGCAAAGTTGTGTGCTCAGAGCCAATTCAAGGTTGTATAGTCAACGTTAAATTTTTCTGATCTCAGGACAAAGAGCTGGGACTGAGCCATGTTTATCCCATGGCAGCAGGTGAAACAGAAGCAGTGGAAGGAAGAGTTGGGAAAAAAAAAACCCTTCAGAATCAGTTTTGCTGGTTGTTCCACTGCCTCCACGTGGTAAGTAGGACTGTGAATTTGCCTTAAGGAGCCATCTTGATAACTTCTTTAGACAAATTGCTTCCTGGCAGCACCCACCTCCTCTCACAGCCCCAAACTTCCTTCAGTGGCAGCAATGATAAAAAGTAACCTAACTTCTTAGGACTTCAGTAAACCAGACATTAGGGACTTTTTCATCCCCCCC
>NW_010231750.1:0-1082 GCF_000690775.1 Eurypyga helias | reverse complement strand
CGCGTTGCTCAGCTTTGTGCGGGGGCTGTTTCCGGCTGCCGCCGCTCCCCAAACAGCCACCAAGCCCTTCTCCAGAAGGGAGAGCCGTGAGGGTTTGATATTTGCTTTCAGGTGGAATGATGTCAGCACATTTGCATGATGTTTGCAGAGCTCACGCCACGGGCTGGTACCCGTCCAGGAGCCGGCTTGTTTGTTTAGTGACCTCATCCTCCCCATCGGATCGGCGCTGGGGTGTACTTCCAGGGCTCCTTTCCTGCCAGGGCATGCCCACGCTGCCCCTGGCTTTGCTGCCGGGGAACTGGGCTCTGGGCTTCTCCCAGCCCTGCCCCAGGAGCTTGCCGTGCCCAAAAGTGACAGTGACGGGACCTTTCACTGATTCATCTGTATCCCAATGGTGCCTGGGGGGAATATTTGAGCCCAGCAGTGCTATGGAGCGTGGCAATCGATTGGGTTTCAGGCCGGGTGATCCACAGGCTCCAAACCACCAGGAGGAACGCTCCTGCCTGGAGAAACTGGGAAAAGACCGAGGCTGTTTCCCAAAGAAGGGACACGTGTATGGGTGATGAGAGGCTGAGCGCTTGCAGTGAGACTCCAAAGTCAGTGAAAGCATGAAAAAAGAGGGGTGGAGGGTTGTGGTGGGATGCTGGGGAGCAAAGAAGGGCCCGAGCGCTCACATGGATGTACCAAAACCCCCAATTAAACCAGATTTATACTGGCAGCAGCCTGAGCCTCGTCCTTGTGCCAGTCTAGTTCTGCACAAACGTAGCGAAAAGGGGATCAGATTATCCCCCAGCGGCTGCGTTACCTGGATAAAGAAGATTTTGGGTATTTTGGTGAGTACCGGGCACTTCTCTGATGACAAAATCTGGAAAATCTGGGTGAGTTTAACCGGCTCTGAGTCGCAGCCGAATACCACCCCCTCGTCTCCGTGGCTGGAGATGATGCTCACGAAGTACTCCCCGTGCTGGCGGCAGCTCTCTGCAACGACACGGCCAAATGACACCTTCGAGCATCGGCTCCGGGTGTCGCTGGGGATGCTGGGACCGAGGGGTGGAACGCGGGGGATCGCTGGGCCTGGGGGA
>NW_010231749.1:11542-13918 GCF_000690775.1 Eurypyga helias | reverse complement strand
CCGCGCGGTACCTGGCGGGCGGGCGCGGGGCTGCGTTGGTGCCCACGCGGCCTCGCCTGGTTTGCCGTGGGTTGGAGATGTCCTCACGGAACGGGGCTTGTTCATCAGCGGAAGGAGGACCGAGCTTCCCCCAGCCCTGGGTCCGATGCTGGGGGTTGTGGTGAGGAGATAATGTCGCTCCAGAGCTCCTCGCTGTCAGGACACTGGAGAGACCTGTGAATCCAATTAGTGGTTTCCCTCTTTATTTGCTTCTTTATGGCATTATCTGCTAACAGCAGGAGTCAGGCTTCCCTGGTGCCTGCTGCTAATGGGGCTTGAGTTGGCATCTGATGGGGGAAGACTGATGCTGAAGGGCTGGAAATTAGCAGCCCCTGGCTGTCAGGGTTGGGTCTGGGCTGGGGAGATGTCACAGCCCAGCTCTGAGAGCAGCCGTGCTTCCCTGCCTTTCTGTCCCCTCGCCCTTCCTGCAGAGAGATTAGTGTCACTTGTCTTGTGGGAGATGTGTTAAATGAATGCTATTAACAGGGCTTGGCAAGACCCGCTCTACTCCGAAGCTTTGCTTTTCCCCTGGTCGTGGCACTGCTAAACCCTTTTTCCTCTCTGCAGTCCCGAGGACCAGCACACATTTTCATGGTGACAGTCCCTGGTTTCCCGAAGACATGCTGCCCGGGGACATTTTTCACAGGCAGTGGTTTTCTCAGTTGATCTGAACTGGCCGGTTCCCTACCCCCAGGTCTTTTTCCAGGAACACACTAAAAACCAGAGACTGGTGAAGTCTTCCATCTGTTTCTCTTACAGAAAAAAGCCCCAAAAAAACATTTCATGTTGGAATTGAGGGGTCCAGCCTGTCCCCATCCCCATGGGGGACTCGGAGGTGGGACATTCCCATCCAGCCCTCAGAGCTTGGCTTCCCTTGAGGTTTTTCCCTGGCTGTTGAGAGCCCCCGGTGCACACTCCGGGCTCAGCCCCGTGAGAAGGATATGGGGCACGAGCACGTGTGCGATGGTGCGGGAGCGGTGCAGGGGAGGGCTTGTCCTTCCTGCCAGCGCTGAATTGCAACAAGGGGAACTTGTCTCATCCTTCCTCCCTTTCCACTCTCTCCCTCCTCTGCTCTGTGTGAAAATCCATCTCTGTTTCTGATCCGGAGGGATCCTGGCAGGCACTGCACGTCTACTCGCACTCAAGGGCAGAAAGGCACGTGCCCCTGCGGGGGGAGAGCCGCCCTCCGGAGCGCACGGAGGCTTTGCTCCGCCGGCACCCCATGTCTGCTCGGACTGGTTGAACATCACTGCTGCGAGCAGGGCACAGGGCAGGTTCGCCATGAACCCCCCAGCCCCCCCAGCCCCCATCAGCCTGGACTCCTCCAGACCCAGCCTTGACGCTGGGAGGGGGCTGGGGACGGCTGGGGACCCGGGCAGGTTTTGCTGCCTGGCAGGGGGCTGCCGCCAGTCCCTGCAGACCCACCTTGCTCCGTGGCTAATCCCTGACCTCCGGGGACTTTCTGATCCCGTGGGTTTTCTCAACCAGCTTCCAGCCTCCACGTGTTTCCTGAGACAATGTCCTCGTTTGTTTGGAGTTGGGGCTTCCAAAGAACTTCAAAGCCAAACAGCACCCCAACAAAATAAAATCTGGTTCCAGGCCCTTGTGCTGCTCAGCAACACCCCCCCTCACGCTCCTGGGGTGCAGGGACAGAGGTGGGGGTGCGGTGTGGATCCTGCCCGGGGCTGGGCGGCTTCTGCCTGGATGTTGGTCAATCCATGGCCTCACTCTTGGCGGATCCTGGCTGGAGTGGCAGTTGCCTTGATTATAAGGTGAATGCGCGCAGAAAGCTTCCTGCATCCCGTGATCCGGTCGGAGCTGCTCCCCCAGCTCTCCTTGCTGCCCAGCGTGACCCCCCTCCTCGTGCCCCCATCATCCTGGAGCTGGGGACGGCTGTTTGCCTACGTGTGTCCCGGCTCCAGTTTCTTCGGCAAGTCCCTGAGCTCTGCCTGACACCCCAGGATCTCTGCGACCTTAAATGGGATTTGTGCCCTTCCCGGAGCGAGCGCGGTGGGCTCTGGGATCAGGGCTGGCACGCTGCCCTGCGAGGAGCCCTCCTTAAGGTTAAGGACAGTGTGAATCAGCAGCACCCTGACCCCGCGCCGTCCGCTTCCCGGCCTCCCCAGCATTTGCTGGAGCGCTGCGAGGGTGATGGCAAAGCCTCAGCCCCGGCGGGATGCGATCCGGTGATACCGGCTGGCAGGAAAAGGCAGGAGTTCTGTGCTTTTCCTATGGAAAAGTGCTAGAGAACGTGCACCAGGAGACCGAACCCGGGGTTCGTGGTGGTCTTCCCGCTCTTTCCGTTTCTTTTCCCCCCTTTCTCGGCCCACTCCTGAC
>NW_010231749.1:10153-11527 GCF_000690775.1 Eurypyga helias | reverse complement strand
TGCGGCTCGGCGGTGCCAGGGTTGGGTTGGCTGAACGCATTTACTGTGCTGGAGGGTTGCTGGTGCCGGTGCTGCTAAATCGCAGCCCCGGACCATTCCCGGAGCTTCGGAGCGATGGCAGCAGGTTTGCCCTCGCAAGGAACGGCGCTGCCGGCGTGGGGATTACGCCCGGCTCCCAGGCGGAGCGGGAAGGAATGTCAGACATAGCCAGGGCTGCTGGGAAAGGGCTGTGAAGGTTCCTTGATTTATTATTTCTTGTTTTAAGGTTTGTTGTTTTCTTTTTCTTTTATAAAACAAGCCCCCAGGAAGGGGTTTGAAATATCGGGACATTTGATCCCGAGTGCATTATAAACCCTAAACGACAGCAATCTGGCCATTATTAAAATACCTTCCTGGGCAGCATCTATCTAAACAAGCTTGTCTGGGAGGTTGTTTTCATTGACTCCATTTCAGCCCCGTTACTCGTAATGACCTGTCCTCTTGCCAATAAGCAGAAGAGCTGTAGGGTTTGGGACAAATTGATTTCAGGGAGATGTTGCTCTGCAGAGGAATCCAAGTACATTTCTTTCTCCACTTTGCATGGGAAGCTATTTTTCTTCCTTGCTGCCTCATCCTAGCCAAGAAAGAGGTTCCAATCTGAACTCACTTGGCAAGAAAGCAGGATGATTGGTAATTTCATCTGCTGATTCCTTTTTTTGCCTTTTATTTTAACTGTTTCTGGCTGTTCTCCTAGCAGCGAGGGATGGGTGCAGTGTCTGGGGCCGGTGTGCTCACAGCAGCGCATCAGCTCGTCGTGTTGGCGGGCGCAGTGATTTTAATCAGCCTCTTAACCGGAGCCAGAGACACCCGGGGCTGCTCTGCGGCTCTGCCCCACACCTCTGGTTTTGTGGGATGGGGACTGAGCCCCCCTCCCTGGCGTGGGGTGAGCTGGGCTGGGCTGGTTTCTGTTCCTCTCCGAGGTTTCCGGAGCGATCCAAGGGTGCAGCATCCCCATGCCAGGAGGGGAGGGCTCTGCGGTGCTTGGGCTTGGCCAGATCTGCTGCCTCAATCCCCTGGGAGCGGGGAAGCTGGGCTGGGCCCTTCTGGGGCAGAGGAGCCTTGTGCAGTCCTCCCCCACTGCCCTGCCAGGATCATCTCTGCCCAGACTGGCCCCATTTTTGCTTTCTTCTCCCCTCGCCCCCAAAATCATCCCGATGACGGTTCCCTGGTTTCCTGTCAAGCCTGGGTCTCTCTCCTCTCACCCAGAAGGAAGCCAAGCGCCCTCCATCAGCCTCTGCTGAATATTTTTGCCCGTGGAATGGCCTCATTAAGGCAGAGTAATTAGCGGTCCCTTGGCTGCCCTCCACGCAGCCGAGGTGGCGGCCACCCCCACCC
>NW_010231749.1:9708-9999 GCF_000690775.1 Eurypyga helias | reverse complement strand
GGGAAGCCGGAGGCTGTGTCAGTCTGGGGCTGAGGACGTGGCTGCGATGCGGCGCCGGCTGGGGCGGGGGTCTGAGGCGTGAAACGGGGGTCCTGGCATCCTCGGGGGTCCCTGGGGAGGGTGATGCTTTGGCATCTTCTGTGAACTGACAGTCGCTCTCCCTGTCCCTGGGGATGGTCAGCTTGGGGCTTTCATCCCACAGCCCCCCAGGTCTGGGGTGGGGGGCTGCGCAGCCCCGGGGTGGGGGGACAGTTTTACCTCCTGGGGAGTGTTTGGCTTGCGTGGGTGTGC
>NW_010231749.1:3190-9550 GCF_000690775.1 Eurypyga helias | reverse complement strand
GTGCCGGTGTCTGTCCCGTCCGCAGCCCCCCCCTTCCCAGCTCGGAGCTGGCAGCGAGCGTCAAGGTGGTGGCTCCTCGCACAAGGAGGTGTCTGTTCCCGGATCCGGGCCTGGGACGGGGGGGCCGGCCGCCCCCTTCCCAGCTCGGAGCTGGCAGCGAGCGTCAAGGTGGTGGCTCCTCGCACAAGGAGGTGTCTGTTCCCGGATCCGGGCCTGGGATGGGGGGGCCGTGCTGGACCCTCGAGGGGCACGGGGTGCGCATCCGTCCCGCGGCCAGCGGCCTTGGGGGCTGGAGTTTGTCTTCGTGCCTGTCCTGTTAACATACTTCTAATTAAGGAAAATTGTCCCCAGGAGCAGTGTTTATCCATGGAGCATGTTGCCGTTACAGAGACCGTCTTGTTCTCCGGGGGAGAGGATGTCTGGGGGGGGAAGAGGCAGAAATTCCTCCAGATTATGGTATTATGTAAATGTATCAAACGGATCATTCCCTATAAAAAGGAAAGTAGGAAACCGATGTATTTGAGAAGCCCTGGGGACCGCATTCCTGACGAGCCTCTTCTGGAGGCGTTGTTGAACCGAAACATTCGGCAACTTTTCCAAGCTTTTTTTTTTTCCTGCAGGAGCCACATGCCATCGGCTCTCCCAGTGCCCGCTGCCACGGGGCGTGCGGAGCGGCCGCCCGCCTGCCCTTCTCTCTGGGTGGGACGTGGCCTCATCCTCCTCCCAGCCTTCGCCCTTTGGGCTGGCGTGGATTTTGCTGGGAGCGGGAGGATGCGGTGCCGACCGCCCTGGGAGGCCGCTGCTCCGCTCTTGGTGTGGTGTGGACACGCAGTTGTGGGGTGATGCCTGCTTGGGCCCTGGGCAGGTACCTCTGCGCGTTTCCCTGCAGCCCGAATGCCGCAGGCGCATCCCCTACTCCTGGGGCTCGCGTTAGGTCTGACCCAGCGTAGCTGGAGCGAAAACCAGCTCTTAGTAGGTATTCTTGGGTATAAATACTGTTTATTTGACAACAACAGGCAAATGTCAACGGCAGAGCTCAGTCCGGCTCTTTTTTCTGTCCCGTGCGCGGGGACAAGGGTGCAGCTGCGCCTCGGCACGGCGGGGAGCGAGGACCTTTGGTGCCAGACCCCTGTTCTGGCGTTGGAAAATTGTCGTATTTTCAAAGGGGAGTCTCACCAGGAGAGTTCCCAGCAGAGCTTGGACCTTTCCTGGGTGGTGTCCGCACACCCCATGGCGGGGATGACTCCCTTTCGGAGTCATTGAGAAGCGGGATGTCTCCCAGTGCAGGGCATTTATTTCCAAGCTCTTTGCACCTTCGCTGTTCTAGGTGGTTTCTCTTCTTCCACGCAGCCAGGTTGCAGGCAGCTTCACTGCAGCTGTTGCTGAACTGTGTCGAAATCCGTGTTTTCGTCTGAGGGTAGATTGCGCGTTTCCTTCCTTCTCGTGTCAGGCCACAATTGATGTCTCTGCAGACTGCGCAGCAACTGATTCATGCAGAGGAAAGTTATGTGCTGGGTCAGCAAAGCTCCTTCCCCAAAAAACCCACAGCCTTGCGGTGCTTGGCTGCTCGTGGGGTAAATCAGATGCGCCGTGGCTGGGGTTAAGAGGGAACCTCTGGCAGGAGCTCCCCTGGACAGGCCGTTGAGCCGGTGACCCACGTGTGTCAAGGCGCTTTTCGAGCGGGACGAGATGCTCCCAGCCCCGTTAAAGCGTAGGATGAAATTGGAATTGGGGAGGAGGAAGGTTATTGCTGAGAGTGCCTGGCAAGTCTTGTAGGAGTTGACAGGGCCAAGAACTTCTTGGGTGGAGGCAAGATGCTCCTGCTGCCCCTTGGGGCAGCTGCTCTCCCCGAGCGTGTCCCGCCCCGTGACAACTCCTCAGCCTGGAGTTGGAGGAGTCCGGGTGGGATGGACACACGAGAGCCTTCTCCTCTGGCCAGTTGGCCCTGGCAGCTGCTTCAGCTTCTTCCACTGGTGACCATGAGAAGGAAAAAGGAAAATCCAAGCACAGGGTGACACAGATTATTTTGTGGCAGGGACTTGGTCAGGATCTCTCGGTTCACGTTGAGCGTGAAATCAGGAAACATCTGCGCAGGGTGGGTTTTGGAGTTTGCTGAAGTTGCCAGCCCGCCCTTGTTGAGCAACGTGCCACTTGATGAACTTCTTGGTCCTCCTTCTCCTCCCTGTCCTCCCTTCATCTGCCTCCTCCCACAGGGATGGCAACGCTCAAAGCCCACTTCAACCGGCGACGGTCCTGGCCAGCGCCTCTGAGCTGGGCCAGCTGGCGGGGCCGTGGCTCGCCGGCCTGGCGAGGTTGGTTAGCTTCTTCCAGGAAGAGCCTTTCAAGTTGACATTCCCTGTTCTCTGCCCCCACATGCTGCTTTTCAAACACCAGCAAAAAAACCTTAATTTCCCAAGATTTATTTGCGTGTTGCAATTGCTTGCAACGCCCAGCGATGGTTGAGCAAGGGGGAGGACGGCTGTGGGATGGGAATTGGTGGGGAGGATGCACTCGCCAGCCGGCCCCCCTGCGCTGCGGGGGGCTGCGGGCAGGAGGAGAGGGGTGATCGCTGCTCCCAGGCTTTTTCCTTCATGAAAGTTGGTCACAGGACCCCTCCCGTGCCCAGGGACAGGCTGGTCGCTGCCCCTGAGCGTGGTCCTTGTCTTGGTGGTCATGGGTGGCTGTGGCACACCTTCCCCGGGCACCCATGGTGCCTGGGGTGGGGAGAGGCTGTGTCCCTCATTCCTGCCCTCTCCCAAAGCCAAGCAGTGAGCTGGGGGGAGAGCTCTCTGCCGGATAACACGAGGGGTTAAAAATAGACATTCGCTAAATTAGCTTCCACTGAAAGTTCAAGAGGAAATCCAGGTTTAGCCAAGGCTAAAAGAGCTGAAAATAATAATAATAATAATAATAAAAACTGATTCCTACGAAGGAGCGGGGAGGATGGTGAGCAGGGAGAGAAGGAGCAAGCTGAAAAACAAAAGCCTTTGAGGAGGGTAATGCTTTCCAGCTGCAAAAATACAGCCTGGGAGAAGAGCAAGTGCTTGCGTCACCCCCAGCTCCCCGGCCTGGCGCTGCCCCGCTCGGAGCTGCAGCCCAGCCGGGACCCCCCTGGGAGGACCGGGACCCTCTGCTCCGGCCGGGAGAGAGGTGACTGTCACCAAAACGGCGTGAGGGAGGCTGTGGGATGCAGCAAGCGAAACCTATAGCTTGTTTTGGCCGTTTTCCCTCCCGATTCCTGCGTAGCCTTCGAGTGCCGTGCTGATGAACGCTCTTTCCGTTGCACTGGACGCGGCTCCGGCTCAGCAGGACGTGGCCGTGGCCCTGTGATGCTGGGGGTTTTGGGGGAAAGCGATGGGAAAGGAGGACCGAGGAGCAGCAAGTGCTGGTGATGAGGTGGCGATGGTCAGGCCCCCTCTGGAAGGAAGGCAGTGAGGGAAAGCCAAAGCCTGCGTCCAGGGGGGGATCCGTGCCCCTGTGCGGGGGGCGAGGGCCCCCACGCCGCCCTGCCGTGCGCTCCTCGTCCGCCCCTGCTTGGATCGCTCCCCTGGTCCTGTGACTCTGACTCAGCCGCGCAGGCGCCAGCCAAGACCTGCTTTTTTGGGGAATTCTTGCACATCCCTTTGCTGCAGCGTTTCTCGCCCGAGCAGGGCTGCGAGCGTCTGTGCTCAGCGCTGCCGCCCCCTCCCCTCGTCGGAGGGGTGAATCAGGGCTCGGGGGGTGCAGGGAGGAGGGTGGGGGGGCGCTGGTCCAGGCAGTGTGACTCAGGCAGCCCCATCTCAGAGGCAGAGCATGGCCCTCATCTGCCCCACGCCACCCCCCTGCCACCCCTGGGCACCTTTTTAGGTGGGTTTCACATTGAGCTCTATTGCCAGCTGGCACACAGGCACCCACGAGCTGCGTCGGGTTTTGGGGGGGGACCCTGGCCCCACCGCCAGCTCTGGCATGTTGGGCAGCATGGCAGGAGGCCCACGTGAGCCTTCAGCTCGGGTGGTTTGATGCTAATCCCTTGGCTGTTTCCACTTGTTTTTACGAGATGCATCACGCTGGGTGGTGGCTGCAGGCATCGCCGCCTCACCCTTCCGGAGGGGAGGGCGGTTGGTCACTGGCCGGCCATCACCGCCGGGGGGACGTCCCCAGGGCCACGGCCTTGACACAAAATGGTTAGTGGAGGCGAGCGAGCTGATCTGGATGACGACTCTGGGACTTGGGGTTCTGGTTTGTGCTTTATGACACCCCAAACCACTGGGTGCTCATCCATGGGGACTCATCAGAACCCAGGCAGCGGGGAAGGGCCTGATACCATCAGGCTGAATCCTGCGAGCAGGGGGCGTGCAGGACGTTGCAAAATGTCCTGGCTTGATTCATGTTTTCCCTCCCTCTGTGCTCCCGAGCTTCCGCGCTGGTTAATAATTCAGTGGCGTCTGGCCTTGCTCCTCTGGGGCTGTCTGGGTCCCGATGTCCTCGGGCGGCTGTGGCTTGGGGGGCTCCCGTCCCTGCTCCACCGTGCCCGTGCTGGCTGTGAAGCTGAGCCGTGGTGCTGCGGTGTCGGTGTGAGGGTGCTGTGGGGTCTCGGGAGCACTTACTGAAAGGATAGGCCTCCAAAGCACATGGCATCTCCCAGAGCCTTTGGGAGCCGCAGCCTCTCGCCCCGGCCTGTGGCCTGGGGCGGTGCTGATCAGTGCCAAGGGCTGACCTGGTTGCAAGGAAGGAATTCGGGTGCATTGGGTTTATCCGATTTAGCAGGCTTTCACTGGTTTAATTAAATACTTCAACACTGCGTGCCAGATGCCCTCTCTCACCTGCTTCAGGGCGTCTGTGCAGCTCTGGATTAGCCCTGCCCGTGCTGCCTCGCTGGAGCAGGGCTCTGCCTGCAGCCCCTGGCTGCTCCCATCCCTCCCGGTGCTGCCGTAAGCGTGGGCCTGGCAGACATTCCCCATCCCGACGGTGAGGCTTGAGCCTCTTCCCTCTCTGTGTTACTCTCCAGGAGCTGGCTTTGCCTCCTCCTCCCTCCCGCATCTACCTTGCAGAGCCTTTTCCTGGCTCAGACCAGTGTTCCCATGGGATGTCTCCAACAGTGCTGCCGCTTGCAGCTGGGCTGCCTGCGGGGTGGCAGGTCCCATCTCCCTCGGGAGGAGAGGATGGATTGCTCTGTCCATCTACGTGGGGTGACCGGGATCAGGTACCTGGTGCAGTGCAGATCACAGCTCCTTCGTGCCTCATGCGGCCGCGCTCCTCAGCTGCGGTTGTGCCTGAGATGCCTGGTGGGCTGGGATGTGGTTGGAGACCCCATGCACAGGCACACACGGGGCTCCTGGCTCCCCCCTTCCCTGCCTAACCCCTCCTCACCCCCCTTTTAGATGTGGAGCAGATGGCTATTGACTGGCTCACGGGCAACTTCTACTTCGTGGATGACATCGATGACAGGATCTTTGTCTGCAACAAGAATGGAGTCACCTGCGTCACGCTGCTGGACCTGGAGCTCTACAACCCCAAGGGGATAGCGCTGGACCCGGCTATGGGGTAAGAGTCCTGCTTGGGCGTGGGCGGGCTCAGTGTTGCCACTTGGACCTGCACCCTCGATTTGGGGTGATGGAGCAAGCCAGGAGGGTCTGGCTGCTGCAGTCAAGTGGGATGGCAGGGATGCTGCTGGGGAAGCGACTCACCCGCCTGCGAGGACCCCTCGGGTGTTGTTGTGGCAGCAGTGTTTTAAGCTGCCCGCTGCTACCAGCCAGTTGTGGAAGAAATGAAGGTTTGGTCCTTAGGGGTGGGTCGGAGCAGCCTGAGCCTCTGCTCGGCCCTGCCCAGGGACGGGCACTGGTGCGGGAGCAGAGCCAGACCAGTGCAGCACTGGGGGACATCAGCATCTGAGCCTGGGTCTGCTGTCTGGGTGACAGCTGGCAAGCGTGTGGTACTTCCCTCTGGGGCTGGAGGGGTCTCCTGTAGCTGCGTGCCCATGTCTTGAAGCCCCTCTCGGCAGGGATGCTCTGCTTGCGGGTGCTGGGTCCTGCCGGAACAGGCGGGATGGCTCCTGGGCACAGGGCACGGGGCAGATGCCTCAGGTTGTGTTAAACATGTCAAATGCCGTGGGGGGCTGCAACTTTTCTTGGTGACCGGCAAATCTCGGGTCAAGCTTTTGCCTGCCTGGCTCAGCATCTCTGCCCAGGCCATCTCCTCTCTCAGCTCCTGCTGTTCCGAGCCCGGCAGCAGGTACCGGCAGGTGCTTCCAGCCCTTGGCACATCTGCTACGTGCAGTTACGTGCAGGCAGCCCTGCTGGGAACTGTGCTGGTGGCCGCTGCCCCCGCCGTGCCCAGGGGGACAAGCCGGTGTCTGCAGGGGTGTGTGTGCGCTGTCTGTAC
>NW_010231749.1:1440-3141 GCF_000690775.1 Eurypyga helias | reverse complement strand
CGTGACATCCAGGCTCTGAGCTCCCGCGGTTTTCTCTTCTCACGCAGCAAAGTGTTCTTCACCGACTACGGGCAGATCCCCAAGGTGGAGCGCTGTGACATGGACGGGCAGAACCGCACCAAGCTGGTGGACAGCAAGATTGTCTTCCCCCACGGCATCACCTTGGACTTGGTGAACCGGCTGGTGTACTGGGCTGACGCCTACCTGGACTATATTGAGGTGGTGGACTACGAAGGCAAGAACAGACACACCATCATCCAGGGCATCCTGGTGAGTGGGCCAGAGGGGGTGAGGGTCAGGGGCTAGCGGCGTGTCTGAGCTTGGCCTGCTGCGGGGCATTGGTCCACGGGCTTGACCCCAACCGGTCCTGCAGTGCCTGCCTGCCCAGCCCAATCTCATGCCCTAAATGAGGCGGGAGCAAGAGCCGTAGGGTGGGATCAGGGGCAGGAATTAGGGTTTTGCATGCCTCAGAGTTGGGGTTCTTGTGTCACTTCCTAAATTCCTCATGGATGCCTGCACGGGGCCTTCCAGATTGAACACCTTTACGGGCTAACCGTCTTCGAGAACTACCTCTACGCCACCAACTCGGACAACGCCAACGCCCAGCAGAAAACCAGCGTCATCCGGGTCAACCGCTTCAACAGCACCGAGTACCAGGTGGTGACGCGGGTGGACAAGGGGGGAGCTCTGCACATCTACCACCAACGGCGCCAGCCCACAGGTAAGTGCTCCGCCTGGGAAAAATGGCTTTTTGGGCCCCCCGAGGCTGGGTGGGGATGGGGTCAAGCTGTGCCTTCTCCATTCCCTCTCCATCTCCTCCTGTGAGACATGGGGCAGCCATCCCCGTGAGCCGGGCACGGGGTTGATGGAGCACGTCTCACTGGAGCGCACAGGGACGTGGGAGCAGATGCGGCATCTTGAAATATTAATGGTTCCCTTGGGAGGTGCCCACGTGCTCTCGGACCCCACTGCCGGCGCGTTCGACTTCCAGGGCCGTGTGCTTCCGGGCACCAAGGGATTTCAAGGGAGTTGAAAGGCTTCGGAGCTGCACTGTCCCCTCCCTACATCCATCCTTGTCTCCCTGCTCCACCCCCAGCACCTTCCTGCACTTAGCGTCTGCAGCCCGCTGGCATTTCCGAGCGGCGAAGGAGCATGATTAAGGGGGTTCTCCGGGTCGGTGCTGGCTGTCCCTGTGCCAAGAGAGGCCGAGCAGCCCCAGTCTCGCCATGGCTCATGAGGGGTGGGCTGGCAGTACAGAGGCAGCATGGCCCAGTGGCTGTGCTGGGACCTGCCGGGTTGGTTTCTGCTCCACAGCGCTCCCTCCTCTTGGGCAGGTTCTTTCCCATCTCCGCATTGTCTGTCCCGTGCAATGCTCGGCCCCTGGGCTGACCATCCGGGAGCTCTGGGGGGAAGGGGCCCCCCTAAAGCCCAGGGAGGTGCGGGTGGGCCGGCAGCACCCATGAGATAGTCTCCACATCCCTGTGGTTGCAGACTGGTGTTCCCTGCCTGCCCGTGCTTCCTGGCTGGCGTTCATCCCTGCTCTGGTCCCCTCCAGCCCCTGCTCTGTGTTGCAGTGAGGAGCCATGCCTGCGAGCCGGATCAGTTTGGCAAGCCGGGAGGCTGCTCGGATATCTGCCTCCTCGGGAACAGCCACAAGACACGAAACTGCCGGTGCCGCTCCGGGGTCAGCCTGGGCAGCGC
>NW_010231749.1:0-1156 GCF_000690775.1 Eurypyga helias | reverse complement strand
GTCGTAGCTGTGACCCCCGTGAAAACCCCGGTGCCACGTTCATCGGGCTGCGCACCCCCAGTGCCACCCTGGCCTGGCTGGCAGCGATGACTCTCACCCTCCCTCTGCAGAGCCTGAGCACGAGCTGTTCCTGGTGTATGGGAAGGGGCGTCCGGGCATCATCCGTGGGATGGACATGGGAGCCAAGGTGCCGGATGAACACATGATCCCCATCGAGAACCTCATGAACCCCCGAGCGCTGGATTTCCACGCTGAGACTGGCTTCATCTACTTTGCCGACACCACCAGCTACCTCATCGGGCGCCAGAAGATCGATGGCACGGAGCGAGAGACCATCCTGAAGGACGGTGCGTGGCTGGGGGACCCAGCCTGGTCCCTCCCCAGGGCGGTCAGCCCCCGGGGGGCCGGCAGAGCAGCCATCGGCGTGTTCCCTCGCGTAATAGCAGCACCGCTGTGCTCTTCCTTGCATCTTCGACCCTTAAAACTTAGTCTTGAAGGTGCTGTTTGGGTTTATCCGTAGACCGCTATTGAGAGACAGGTGCAAAACACCTGCCTCAGCAAAGGGGAGTGGGGGACCCCTGTCCCTGGATGTCCCCCTCCTGCCCAAGCTGGCCCACCCCGGTCAGTCAGGGTCGCAGCGCGGTAGCCGATCCATCCCCGCGCTGCCAGCCGAGTGTGTTTGTGTTGCCTTGGGGTAAAACATCCAACGATACTCCCAAATCCAGCTTTCTCCAGCCCAGGCTCCCTGTGGCTGTGGTACGGGAAAGCTGCCTGTCCTGAGGGATTTTGAGTTTGGTTTGGGATTGGGTGGTGCCGAACACGCCGTGAATCACACGGGGCTGTCACCCCCGCTTCTCGTCTTCCCACTGCCGCGCAGCCCTGGTGATGAGCGCCCGCTCCTGCTTTTCCCCAAAGGTATCCACAACGTGGAAGGGATCGCTGTGGACTGGATGGGGAACAACCTCTACTGGACTGACGACGGCCCCAAAAAGACCATCAGCGTGGCTCGGCTGGAAAAGGCTGCGCAGACGCGGAAGACGCTGATCGAGGGGAAGATGACGCACCCCCGCGCGATCGTGGTGGACCCCCTGAACGGGTGCGGTTGCCTGGGTGGGCAGGATGGTTTGGGGGGGACATGGGCCGCTCCTGCCCGCGG
>NW_010231748.1:2069-3580 GCF_000690775.1 Eurypyga helias | reverse complement strand
GGCACGGGTGATGCCGCCTCTGCCAGGCCGTGGGCACTGGGAAAAGCTGGCCACAACGCAGGGGCTGGGGGCGTGACCCCCTGGACCATCCCCAAAATGCCAGCCTCTGCCCCAGGCGTGGCCTCGCTGACGCAGACCCTTCCGAGCGGGGTCGGTGGCTGCTCCGCGGTGGGAAACGGAGAGCGTGGAGCCGGGAGAGCTCGGGCTCAGACCCCGGGGACACGAGATCCCCAAGTGCACCCTTCACCCACACCGAGGTCATTCCCCTCCTGCCGTCCCGAGCAGCGGGATGCACGGCAGCACCCATGCTCGCCGCGTGCATCCCACGCCACGGAGCCGGTCCCCACATTCCCGCATCTCTCCCCCGGCAGCGCCAGTTGGGCTCCCTCGGGATGGCCCAGCCCCGGCATCGCCCTGGGGGGATGGGGAAGGAGCAGAGGGAGCAGATGCCGGCGGAGGGGATGGCTGTGCCGACTCCAGGAGCAAATTCTGGGAATGCTCGGAGCAGCTCAGGCTTCCTGTGACTTCATCCCTCGCTCCGGGAGGGACCCGACAGCTGCCCTGGGGACAGCCGGACACAGGCGCTGCGCCTCAGAGGAGCTCCCAGACCTTCAAAACCCCTGGTACCCCCATTTTCGGGGGTCCCCCCTTCACGACGGACCAGGGCATCCCATCGGGATGCTGCCGGCTCTGCCTCCTCTCTGCCTGCACCCCCTGCCCAGGTGACATCACCCCGCTACTATTATTTTAACACTTCCAGCCCTTAATTAGCTGGGAATGGAAGGAAAATTCTGCAGAAATACAGCAAGGGGAAAATAAAAAAACCCCATCATCATCCGAACTCCACTTTTATGTGAAGCTCTGCCAATTATGCAAAATTATTCAAGGACTTTTCCCAAGGACGGGAGGCTTTTCGGCTGCCGCGCGCTTGCCTGCGCTTCCGTGCCGGAGAGCGCGCTAACGGGAGCGGCGAGCTCGCGCGGATTTGTGTTGCTGCTGCGCTTCCCTCTTGGCTTTCGCTCTGGTTTTTGGGAGAAGGGATTTTTCCTGCAGCACGGCGGGTCCGTGAGCAGGGATGCTGCTTCCCTTCGCAGCTCCTGGTTGGCAGGGAATGCCTGTGGGCAGGATGCGGATGGGGCTGGGGAGGGTGTTGGAGAGGGGTAGGATGCTCCTAAGATGCCATGGGATGGCCCAAACCACAGGGAAGGGACATTCCCAGCAGGAGCTGGGGCAGGAGGTGGGAAAACTGGGCTGAATCCTGTGTTTGAGCTAATTCCCTGACTTTTGGCATCCTGGCTGCTGAGCCAGCTGGGATGCTCGGGAATAGGGAGGCAGGGTAAGGCAGAGTTGGGGACAGCCCAGGAACGCGGATGCAGTGATGGTGACGCTGCGGTGGACGGCCCAGGTCGGCATCCAGGGGTGAGGGATGCACGGAAGCCAACCCACGGGATGCACTGGCACGGGTCAGGGTCAGGGACCAAGGTGCGGGTGTCACCGAGGGTCCTGTGACC
>NW_010231748.1:1423-1741 GCF_000690775.1 Eurypyga helias | reverse complement strand
CGCCCGGCCCCCACCGAAACCCTGGCAGGAGACCCGTGCAATGGCACAGCCCCGGTGCCGGAGACGCCGCAGTGGCACCCGGGGCCGACCGCACCCCAGCGGGCACCCACGCTGCTGCTGGGCACAGAGCTGGCACCGGCACGGGGACGGACACCGTGCCACACACGCACAGCCCGGTGGCTCACTGCCCTTGGGGTCACCAGCACCCCGATATATCACCTCCTCCCCCTCCAGCCTGCCTGGCTCCTGCTCCCCATCACGGCACAATGCCGGAGAGGCTCCAGTCTGGCGCCCGGGAGCCGGGACCGACGGCCGGGG
>NW_010231748.1:856-1335 GCF_000690775.1 Eurypyga helias | reverse complement strand
GCCAGCTCGGCGCGTGCCTGCGCTCATCACGCTGCTGCCGCCGCGCTGCCGGGATCGTTTCGCGGCAAAGTATTAAAGATTAAAAAAAGATTAACAAATCTTCATAAAAAGCCGTGATCTATCACCCTAATTTTGTTTGTGGGGGACCCTCCCCCTTCCCAGCCGGCTCCAACCCCTTTTCCTCGTTACCCTGATTGAGTTACGGGGGCTCCTAACGATCCCGCCGGCAGCACGGCCCCGGCACGGGGACCCTGGCAGGACAGGGGCCAGGGGGGGCGGAGTCGGAGCTGGGACGTCCCGGCATCCCACCACCGCCCATTTGTCACACTTTTTGCAGGTGATAGCACCAAAATGTGGGTTTTTAGGAGCGTAAAAGGCAGCTGAGGCCCGGGGAGCCACCGGCTCTGCCGCGGGGGCGTCCCCAGAACCCTTCGTCGTGCCCAAGGACCCCCCCGAGGGGGTTTGCCTGGGGAGGATGA
>NW_010231748.1:0-646 GCF_000690775.1 Eurypyga helias | reverse complement strand
CGGAAGAGCAGTGGACACCGCGGTGGGGAGGTTTGGGCAGGCAGGAATTGGGGTGCCCAGGACGGAGCTCCGTTCCCCCGAGGACGGGAAGGACCTTCCTAAGAGCTGGGGGATCAAACCCAGGATGGACGCACGGACGCATCTCCCGTCTCCTGGTTTATGAAGGAATCCGTCACGGCCGCGGAAGCCCCTGCGGCACCCCCTTCGTCCCCGATGCTCAGGGTGATGCCAGCACGAGGCGAGATCCCTCCCCCTACCCCCCAGAGACAAAAAACTCCGGGGAGAAACCTCATTTCATCCTTTCGGGGTGCGCCGGGGGTGACAACCACCTTCTGTGGTGGCACTTGGGGGACCACCACCCCAGAGGAGGATGAGCTCCCTCCTGCCATCCCGGTGCTCCTCCGGCACAGCCGGCGGGCAGGGCCAGGCCTGCACAATTCCCACATCCAACAAACGGGACCAGGAATTGTGCAGGAGCACCCGGCACCTCTCCCGCTCTGCCCCACGCGCCCCATCCCGACCAACCACCTCGCCCACGGCGCAGCTGCTCGCCGGGAAGGTCCTTACCCCGGAGATGTCGGCCACCCGGTGAATCGGCACCTCCTTCTTGCTGTGCAGCCCTTTGCCGTTCTTGATAGCCCTGTAA
>NW_010231747.1:0-24998 GCF_000690775.1 Eurypyga helias | reverse complement strand
TTCCACTCTGAATCTGTGTGAATCTTTATTTAGGAATGAAATGCTTTTCTTTTATCTCTACCCACTCTGTGAATCTGTGTGAATCTTTATTTAGAAATGAAGTGCTTTTCTTTTATCTCTAGGTAGAGACATCTGTGTGTGCAGTAGTCCAGATGCAGCTTGTGGTTTCAGTTGATGTTTTGGGTACCTGTTTTTGCCTTGTTGCTCGAATGCAGTGGAAGCACTGCTGGAGGGCAGAAGACTGGACCCTGAGGGTCAGACTCAGACAGCTCATTTCACATCAGTGTTTTGGGTTTTTTGTTTTGTTTTCCTTTTAAAAATGTAACAAACTCGGAGATGGATTCAGGTACTCATGATCTAAAGGATTATGGTTCTCACTACGTGGTGTCATTGAAGTTTGAAGACACACGGTGTATTGTTTCATTAAGATTAAAACAGGTCACCGTGCAGTATAAATCAGCCATATGCGTGTCCTTGCATATCAGTCTTGGCAACGGTGATATACAGCCTTCATTCTTCCGTTATCTTACCCTGCCTGCGTGTGGTAGGTCAGCCAGACACGGCTTTCTTACTTGGCTAATCTTTACTAGGAATTTGATGGATGTTGGCTACCCTTGCATGAGTGTCTTTTGAACCTTGCATGTTGTTTGAGGCGAGTTGTGGAAAGGACAAATACGCTTGTGGTGTTAGGTCTGTCAGGATGGGAGGAAAGCTTGAGAACGTGAATTAATAGGTCTTGAGCCAGGCAGATACTTCCGCAGGGCAGCCTGCAGAACCATGCTGATGTTTGATGAAAGTAGTATTTTACTGTGGAACTGGTGCGTTTCCTCATCCTTGCAGAGACTTGCTAATGAAAAGTGGGTTGACCAGGCAGACAATTCATGTGACTGAACGAACGTTAACAAGTGACTATTTGTCTACATTCCTACATCATCTGAAGGTTTCCCAATGCTTTTTTAAGTGCTGTGTTTGACTATATTGGGCTGGAGAAGTAGAGTCATCCCAGTTTTTCAGACTGGAAACTAAGGCACAAGAGAACTGAGCAAATCACCAAGCTTCTGTCACACATTTGTGACAGGGTGAGATGATGAACTTGGATCTTTCCAGTCCTAGCCCTACACTCTGGTCTCTAAGGTATAATCTTGTACTGTAGTCTCTCCCTTCTTTTTAAAACATGCATACCTCGAGTAGAGAAAACAAATAGACATCTGATGTCTTGGAACAGTGCTCAAGTAATAGTCCTGCCTCAGGACACAATGCTGGAAGTGCGTGGCACTGGGAGATTGAAACTTCAGATGTTTTAAAATAAAAATTACGTGTCTCGGGATGAGGGGAAACTTTGGGACTGAGTTCTTACGCCTGTCTCCCCACTAATCCTGGGGCAGGTGTTTGCAAAACACAGCTGCTTTGCAGAAGTTAGGCGAGAATGTGCATTCCAGTCCGGCTTTCTGCTGAACTGGAACGTGGAGCGTACTTTTGAAACAATAACAGTGTGACTGTTAGATGTTCTTCCCATTATCTCAGTTTGATAAAAAGCATTCTTCAGGTCAAGAGCTCTCTAAAAGTTAAACTGCATTGTTCTGTTTCCAACTGTGACTCTAGTGCTCCCAGGGAAAGCCCACATTGTAGAAGATGTAGGAAAATAAAGTAAATGGAGCCCTAGGGAACCATAACAAAATAAAAAAAAAGAGCAGTGTAGCCTGTCAAAATAAGAATCAAGGAGCCCTAACCCAAGTTCAAAAAGAGCTTTACTTCTTTCTGCTTCAGTAACACCTATCAGAGCTGACTAAAAAAGCAAGCTGCAGGCAAAAGGTGTCTGAACTGGGAATGTAAGAAGGATGTGTAGGATGGCGGAAGATAGTAGGAGCTCTTGGAAAGAGGAGAGCAGCTCGGAAGGCACAAGATAGTGTGGAAATGTACGGTTTTGTAAGTGAAATGTTGAGCATCATAAAGTAGCAATTGTACTTACGGAATTAAAACCAGCAACCAGCAGTTAATAGTGTTATCACTAGGAGTTTCGGTACCCAAACAAGTTCCTGCAGTAACCCTTCTATTTTTGCTGAACTGTAATAATTCTTTTCAGTATTGTTTCTGTTGAAGGGTGCTGTAGTGAGGAGTGTTATTCCTTCGTGCTTCCTCTTCTGTGTTTGCAAGGAAAGCCCTTCAGAAGGGGAGAAGAAATTACAGAAATTAATTATAGAAAATAATATTCAACACCCCTAGTTATGGAGCATTTGCCACCAGGCTGGTGACAATAAAATGTTTGCAGAAACCTTCAGTGTTATCTTCAGATATGTTGCTTAATTTTTGCATGTCTAGGATTCCTGTTTGAAAAATATAAATAGTAACCTTCTGCTGTATTTTACTTTCTGCACCAGGTTTTTCTGTGTCTGGGTGTTTCAAAGCTCGCCGAGATGGGAGGGTTGTACACAACCTAGCACAGTAACATCCTGCCCTCACTGTGGGCCTCTACCCCTGTGGGGCAGGTAATGAAAAATACCAGCGCAGTAAGGAGTACAGGTGACTGCAGTTGGCATCGGAGTGCCTTGTAAAGAGGGAATGCTCCCTTGTAAACTGGGCTTTCACTCCAAAGCACCCTTCGGTACGTAGGATGAGGCATGAACTGAATGATAGTAGGCGTGTGAGTGTTATGGTTACGTGTGCGATGCTGGAGATGCATACCTTTATGCTAACAATGAAGTATTCTGTGCTCTCCTTTTCAAGGGCTGTTGTAACCTGCAAGCATGTTCCCTATGCTAGTATAGAATTTGTAACACTAGCTTTGTGAAGGACCTAATACAGATTTTGGGAAGGAACTTTTTTTTTAATTAATTTAAACAGCAGTTTTTAGGTCATGGCAAGTTACGTAACCCTCATTAGACAGTAGTGTTCGGTGGGTGTTGGAGAGTTGCTCCTCCCTGTACGGAGAACTCCCTTATCTCACCTGGCAGGAAGCTGGAACAAACATTTACGTGGCCTTCATGAATTCCTAACTAGTCACACCCCAGAATTTCAGCCTGTTTATGTGTGTGAGAATTTCCGCAGAGTGGAATGCCTTGATCTTTTCTTCTCAGTCTTCTGCTGTGATGGTAGAGTGCGGGTAATGTAGTGCTGCTGTGACAGAGAGAGAGAAGTCTCCTTCCTTTCTCAAAGACTGGCTCTTAGCATACGTGGCCTTATTTAGACAAGAACCATGAATAACTGGAACTTTTTAAAACCAATTCGGTGCATGCTTATGACTCCAGAAGCTTGCGATTCTTTATATACAGTTTATTAAAGTCAAACTGTTTTTTTAAACCAATTTAATGCAAGTATGTGTTTGCAGAAGCTTACAATTCCTTGTGGACAGTTTAAGTCAGGTCAGTTAGTAATTATTTATGTTTGGTACTGAAATGAGCCTGGTTTAAGCCAGTTTTAAGACTATACAGGTGACCTTTTGTACTGTTAATGTCTCTTAATGTAAATGGGTGTACTTTTCCTGTGTGAGCAAGCCCGGAGAGGAAAGGCAGAGCTGTGAACTGGGATAGCTCAGAGAATGAGTGTCCCAAGGGACAAAGAAGTAAAAAAGACCAAGCCTCAAAGAAATAACATACACATTCTTGCAGGAAATAGAAGAGTAAATCCTTGCCAGTTAAAAAGGTGGAAGGTCTACCAAGTAGCTCTGTCCCTATCTTAGGAAAGAACTTGCTTAGATGCTAACGGATGCTTCCAGTTCCTGGAGTTTTAGAATTCAAGTTTAAGTATTAAGCTCCTCTTTCTCTAACAATCTTGTTTTATAAATTTATGAAGGTTTACCTCAGAATAGCGTGAGCCTGTTCCTGCTTTTTTTGTGATTCAAATTTAACAGCAATACCTTCTGTTGTTCTTTATCCAGTAGTAGTATAGATAGCAATAGCAGTTTTTTAAAATGGGGGATTTCAGAAAGGTTAAGAATATGGGGGACACATATTATGTTTCTGTACATAAACTTTTTTTATATACTCTTAGGTGATTAGGGATGTTGTCATGAGAGTAAAATGATTTTGATGCTCATTTTAAGAAATGTTTAAAAAAGTAAATATTTCTCAAATATGACTCAAATAATTTTGCTTGCTTTTTGTTTTGGGGGTTGGGGAGGGATGTCTGTGTGTCTTTCATTCCACCCCCTCTTTATTTCAAGAAAGCAGCCAGTTAAAACTAAGCACTACTCCAAGTGATCTTGCTTCTGTGTCACTTCAACCATGATGTGTGGTGTTCCTCATGTTTATATTATTGAGGGCCACGGAGATGCTCCGAGGGCTGGAGCCCCTCTGCTATGGGGACAGGCTGAGAGAGTTGGGCTTGTTCAGCCTGGAGAAGAGAAGGCTCCGGGGAGAGCTTATTGCACCTTCCAGTACCTGAAGGGGCTACAAGGAAGCTGGGGGGGACTTTTTACAAGGGCCTGTGGTGACAGGACAAGGGGTAACGGGTTTAAATTGAAAGTGGGGAGGTTTAGATTGGATATCAGGAAGAAGTTCTTCCAGGAGAGGGTGGGGAGGCACTGGCCCAGGTTGCCCAGAGAAGCTGTGGATGCCCCATCCCTGGAAGTGTTCAAGGCCAGGCTGGATGAGGCTTGGAGCAACCTGGTCTAGTGGAAGGTGTCCCTGCCCATGGCAGGGGGGTTGGAGCTGGATGGTCTTTAAGGTCCCTTCCAACCCAAGCCATTCTATGGTTCTATGTTTCTATTCAGCCATAATACTGTCGTTGATGGCTTTTCTCGCAGACCATAGGGGAATGAATTTATTTTAATCAAATCAAGATTTTTTTTTTTTTTCCCATTTTGTATATGTTGAAGCACCTTTTACAGAGCAAGGTCTGTGGGGAGGCTTTGTAGCTGAGAACAGCGTACAGAAAACACATACGTATCAGATGATGCCTTTTCTCATCTTGCATCTTTCAGAAGTTAGACTTGCTGCAATAGACCCCAAGTAGTCAATACAGCAAGTAGGGCACAGTAATGCCCTTTTGGAATTACCTCAAGGATTGTGAAGAGCTGCTGCCTTACCCCAGTGACGCACCTGTGAAATTTTGGCTCTGTGTTTTAACACTGAATTTTGATCTAGATAGGGCCACCCAGTGGTACCTCATATTTTTCAGAAACAGTGCAGCTTGATTTCAGGCATGGCACAGCATGTTCTAATGCAGAAGTAATGATATTTACTAAGAAAAGTTTTATACATCTTAATGTTCTGGCAGTGGGTCAGTGATTATTTTGCTGGTGATTGAAGGATGGGAGGGAGGCAAGGTTTTAAGGAAAGCTGATGACTTCTCTTGGAACATAAGATTAAAGTGGATAAAACTACATAAGCTTTCAGGCACCCACACCCTTGTGCTGGTTCAAGCTAGGAGCCACAAATTGCAAGTGAAGTTGGCTAGAATAGTTGTTAAGCATGGATTTACTGTTGATTTAATGTTAACCTCTGCCAGAGAAAGGAAGCCTTTGGGAATCTAGAATTCTTAACTGGGCAGGAAAAGGAAAATTTGATACTCTCTTTCTTATCAGTTTTTTACATCAACTAATTGAGGTATTTTAGTCAATATGTTAGTCTTTCAGTTTTTATTTTTACAGTGCAGCAGATGCACTTCTAAAATAGCTTCAAAATAATGTATTGCTGGATAACAGCTGATAAAGTGGCCAGAGATTGACCTGATAACTCTACATCAAAGTTCTGAAGCTTAGATGTAGGCTTTTCACTCAGTTTAAGGATATTTCCATGCATGTCTATATTTAAAAACTTGCCAAAGGGATTTTTTAATTTTTTATGGCACTCTTTTACTTGAAATTTGGTACACTATACACTTGATAGAAAGATCTTTATTGATGCTGCATTCTGGATATTTAGATTGACAAATGCTACTGCTTTTTATCAAAATAGTCACAGTGAGATAATGGAGGGATGTAATCATCCTTCCCCTTTCAGGTAGATCTGTGCTGAACACAGAGGCACTGGTTTGCCTTAGGTTGCCTGAGAGAGTGCTTTACAGTCAGCATTCACTGCCTCAGACACTGAAAAGAGAAAAACGAAATCTCCGTTTCCTCCTCGTGCAGGCCAGGTACACTGGAGTGAGTGCAATCACCCCTGCAGATGGAGAAGGGCTTTAATTAGGATAAGGGACTTGTAGAAACCATTTTAAAGAATCACATTTTTGTTGAAGGGTTTGTCCAATATTCGGCGGTTTTGTCCGCATCTGATGTGTGTTTCTGTTAGTAACGACTCTTCTAGTGCACTGTGTTCAGAAGCTAACAAGCAGTGCTTAGGATATGGTATCCTTTCTTGCGATTTCCTCACCCCCACCCCCACCGTTTTTGTGGAGCAAAATCGTTTTTTCTTCTCGTGCTTTGTACTTATGGATGCCAAAATATATTGACCTTCCCACACCCAACGGTCTAAGTATGTAGTTGTTCGTGTGATTAGTTCTGGGCTGAAGAATGAGTTATTAAATCTGTTTAAGTTCATATTAGTATATGGTGAAAATTTAGTTTTCTTACATAAGCATGACTTTCGCCATAATTTTGGAGCCGTAAAATATGCACTTAGATTACTCTGGATATGTAATTGAAAATGTGTGTTAGTAGAAGTCACCTTTTGATAAACTCTTACTATATTGTACATCTGCAGCAATGATGAATTTTGAAGAGTGGTTTAATGGTTTGTAAAAGTAGAACAGGCAATAGACACATCAGCTACGATTGGGTGAGGATTGTCTCCTTGTATTTACCGAACACTTAACCCAACAGTGAACTCAAAGTCTGTGGCAATAATTAATAGTAGTAATTGTATCTTTTTTTTTTTTTCCTAGGTCTCTAGCAAGTGCAGGAAAAGAACTGAAAGAGGACTTTTTGCGGGCCCTGGCAGAAAGAGAGGAAGCCAATCGTACTGGGAAAATTTCTGTGAGTACCTGTGAGATCACAATCTTCTTAACAGCTTAAAAATTAATCTGAGTAAGAAATTGAGGTATTTTACAGGAAAACTTCAAGTGGAACATTTGAAAAAGATTATTTGATTTAGGAGAGATTTCTTGAAACACAGGAATATCTTGATGTTAATTTTTTTTTAAATAAGCAGAGCATATGAAAAAGCTGCTCCGAAGTCTACAAAAGGTAAGTGATGAGCTGAGGGATACAAGAGGAAAAACATCTAGTGAAGTCTATTTTGATTTCATAAGAAGTTGTACATTCCTTTGCCTTCCAAAATTCATTCCCATGAGTGCTTTAAATAGAGGAAGATGCAGCCTGATTGTTGGGAGAATCTCCTTGAAATTCATTAACATTGGTGCTATTGGAGTTTCCATTTCGGTGGGGTGCTGGGTATGTTGGTGTAATGTAAGGAAGCGTCGTCAGCAGGGCCATGAGCCTCCCGACTCAGCCGGCCTGTATAAGATAGCAAAGGTGTCGGCGCGCTGTGCTTACCAGTGCTTTCCTTGACCAGGACAATGCTGGCAGAGGCCGCTTGGGAATCTCTCCTGCTTTGTCTGTCACTCCCAAGCCACATTCGGCTGTGCTCGGGGGACAGTGTTGCTGAAGTTTAAACTGCCACTTGAAAATATAACTAGATGAATATTCTTCATTTTAAAGGGAGGATGTTCCTATATCCTTGTCTCTTTGATAGCGGTAGTTTTTGCACAAAGAAGAATTTTTGCCCATGTGCTGTACAAGGGGGGGAAGTTTTGAGTTTCGTGATTTAATTTCAATCTGCTTCCAATTAAACTTCATAACACAACTGAAAATGAGCCCAGAATAGTCATCTGGGTCTTACTTCTGTGTTTAGATACAATAGTACTGTTTCTTGCCTTCATTATGGGGTAGCAGGAGCCTGGATTTCTGTCTGTTAGGTTGCCTTTCATGTTAAAGAAAAAGAGTAAAAGTGACTGCAAAGGCAGCGCTGGGCATTCTGGAAGTCACAAGTGATCACGATCTTATTTCCTGGTTTTGCTTGCTTAGAAAGTTGATCAGGCATACATTAATGATTTTTTTTTTCTTTCCTTCATCTCTCCTAATTAGAGTAAAAGCATAACTCCGCTCCCTCCCATAATTTGAGGGTTGTTAGTTACTGTTTTATAGCTAACTAATTAATCTCTAGAATTTGCAGAGGAAATGCTGCCTGAAGTGTGGTTCCACACATATGTGAGCAAGCTTTCTCATGAAGCTTCAAACACCTAGTGGTTTCAGCTGCCTGACAAATATCCTGGGAACTGTGCTTCTTGGGTTATTTAGGGATTTCTACGTGTGAAATAGTACACAAAAGTTAAAATGTATGGCAGAAATGAGATAGGGAGACACAATGCCATGATGGTTTAGCCTTGAAAATAGAAGCACTCTGTGACTTATTCCATGTATTTACCATAATGTTAAAAAAAAAAAAAAAAAAGGAGTTGGTAGTTGAAGCACCTTCCTTTTGTATCTCCCTTTCTGGCTGTAAGTTTTCAAAGCATCCGACAAAGGAACTGTAATTTATTCATTTTACAGCTGGGGGCACTACTGAGTCACGCAGAACACTTCCAGCGCAGAAAAGGGCTGTCAGTTTATACTAACAGGTATTGCTGGCTTTTTGTAGAGGCAGCAGAGCTGAGCCCAGCACTTGGGTCTGGCTGAGACCTCTCTATGGATTGATTCCCATCCCTGTCCCCTCACTGAGCTGATGGCATGCTGCGTGGATTGGGGGGTGGGAGATGAAACAAGCTTTTCTGGTACCACAGAACGCATAAGGAGGGCATTGGAAAGGGTTGAGGTCACGAAGAGGCTTCTCAGTCTTGTGAGCACAGTGCAGTACCGCTCACTGAGCACCTGAAACTGGCTCCAGTGCAGTCTGGGAACTCCTGGAAGCTTCTGCTAGAGATTTCCTTCCCTGGGTGAAACTCAACCCTGAGAAACATGGACAGAAAAAGGTAGAATGGGTTCATATGCCTAACATTATTTTTTTTTTTTTAACTCCTTGAGTTTACTAAACCAAAAGAGTGTTTAGGCAGTGGATTTTTCTGTTTGTTTCCTTTTTCTGATGCATGTCTTTGTATGTTGGACCGAGTTTGGTTCCCATCTCTGCTCTTGTGCTGGGTATCCTTATACTGCTGTTGCAGAGGATATTGAAACAGGGAGGTGGGAGCCACCACAACTCTGCTAAGCAGAGCTTGGGTTCAGAAAGCACTAGTAAGGTTTTAGCGATCTGCCTGGTTTGTTACATGTAGGGCTTTAAAAAAGGAAGGTAGATAAATTATGGGCTAGCCCTTAAAATTAAAATAAAAAATAAATAGTAAGCATCCCATCAAAATGAAGACAGCTGGTTTCAGTTGCCAAGTTCCCAGGTCTCCTGCAGTGAGACAATTTCTAGGCCCCCAAACCGGCCTCTCGTTATGTATCAAAAGTTTTTGGAACAGTGAATATTATTACAAGCTCTTCAGTAAATACCTAGATATAATGAAGTATATCAAGTGTGCAATTTCAGCCTCAACTCTGACTCTCTTGCAGTTTGCTGGTTTACAGGACACCCCATAGTGTTTTCTTAAATGAGGGAATGTGTTTCAGATAGTGCTTCAGAGCATAAACCTGTTGGCTGCAATCATAAACACCCACAAGAGACACTTTTTGTTTTTTACTATTGCAAATATTATTTTTTACTATTGTTTTTACTATTGCATACCTAATGACCCAACAGAGAGAAGGCGTTCCCTTATGAAATCATATTTTTCTTTTTTTTTTTTATCTTGACAGTGCCACCTGTCTTATTACTAGGGCTGTAGACAATTCTGTACGTTTTTAGGAGTTGCACTTGGGCTCTAAGACCGTGTACGCTGGTTGCTGAGAAGAACAGCCTACCCAAAGAAAACACTGCCTCTTTGGAAAGCTAAAACTGCTGCCACATAGTGCTCACATTGCAGGGTCCTGTCTGTGCTCTGTGAGTGAGACACTTGCACGGTTTCTGTGTTTCTCTGTTTGGTATGTGATACCTAGAACCTGCTCTTCCTTTTGGGGTGACGGCAGTGCAACCGATGGGACTCGCTTCCAAGTTACACAAGTCAGACTGATAAAAATGAGAGACACAGCAGGGAGTCATCATATGACTGCCTTGTCCTCCTTTGAATAGCCCCACGTGACAATAGCAACTTGGGTCTCTCTGGGCCAGTGAGCAATGTAACAAAATCCTTGGGCTTCCTTACAAAAAGCTGGTCAAGGTAACACTAACTCTTCTCAGTCCATTCAGATAAGGCTGTATAAGGCTTTGTGATCTGCCTGTGTGTCAGCATTGTCAGGGTGAAATTGTCTGCCGTGGTGGTCCTCAGCACAACGGGAGTTAATGGTGTTTGATGGGGTTACCTGCTCTAGAGCTAGACTTCAGTGTTACCGGAGAAATGGGAGATGGAAAAGAAAAGGATCTAAAACACTTTTCAGAAGCTGAATGAATGTGATCTTGACAAAGCTTTCCATATTACTTTGCTCTAGCATCATCCACAGCAAGGTTCAGCCCTTTAATTAAGGGTTAGCAGCATTTCTGCGTGTCGTGGTGTTGGGGATATTAGATCTAGGAGATGTAGGGATCAGTGTCAGTGCTCTCTCCTGATGTTGCTTGTGGAAGATCTGCTGGTATGTTTGGGCCTTCAGAAATCACTCTCTGCCAAAACATAATTTTCTGTTTGTCTTTTCTGGATATACAGCCAGCCTATCCTATTTGTACCAAAAAACCCAACAACAAATACAATAAACCCATATAAACACCTACCACCCTACACCAAAAAAACCCAACCCCACAAAACCAGAACAAATCTATCGAACACACCCCAAAAAAACCCTAACCCAACAAAACCAAAACAAAGAACAAGAACAGAAAAGCAGGGTAAAATTAAGACGTGTCCTCCTTTTCTCACATGGAGTTGGGAGTAGGAGGATTAAGAAAAGTCCGCTCTTGAAAATGGTACTTTACTGTGCCTGGAAATAAATCTCAGCTGTGCTTAGTCATTCTGTGTGGCTTGATTAGCTGAGGTGCCTATTTCCTCTCTGTTTCATATTGGCTTTTGCAAGGCGTCCGTATGAAAAGTTGATCTGGGAGGTTAATTGTCTAGAAAGAGCCTGCCATGACAAAACTGTCACATATATTTATTTATTAACTAGCTCCATTCAAAAAACTTGGTCCAGGAAAGTTTATGTGAGAAATAAGATGTATGAGGTAGAAGATGGCTTTAAAAATTGAGTGGGGAGCTGCAGGGTAAGGTGGCGCCAGGCTCCTGATGGGTTTTGGCCGTACTGGTGAATGTTCTCACAAATGAGAATTCACCTGGGATCCAGTGAAAGTCTTATGATTAGATGAACTCAGCGGGCAGACAGGTCTCGACTTCCTCACACAGGTGTGTGTTTACCCCATCTAGCCCTCGCCTGTCCTCTGGCATGCGTTAAATATTACATGTTTATCCAAGGTGATAAAGGGCTCCCTGGGTATCATAGTTTGTGTTTACAAAAGCTGTAGGAAATTATGCAATACTTGGGAACTCCTTTGTGTCCCAGAGTAAGTCCCTGTTACTGTGTGAACCTTGCGGCTGATCTTTTGGGAGAGGCTTGGGGTGATGGGCAGGGAGGAAGACTACAGTTACACTGATGTTTCTGAAGACGTAGGTACCCTATAAGCTTGGATATGGATTTCATGGGGATTGGAAGAAGTTACAGTTACGTTCTTGCAGGCATCAGTGCCAGCATCCAAAGTGTTTAGGCACTTCAAATAATTATTTGGAATGTGTTGGAAATTAGGGACACTATTAAGCTAAGGACTGATGTTTCTTCCCCATTCCACTGACTGGGGGGGGTGGAGGTGAGGGGGGAGAAAGGTTTTCAGGGAAAAAACCCAAACAAACCCACCAAAAACCCCTGATGTTCCTGTTCTCAGGCATGTGAGAGCTACGACCAGGAGGTCAGATGAAATCCGTGCCTAGCAGAATGGAACATGTTTAGTTTTTTCTGCACTGAATACTGGCTGTGCAAGCAGTTAGATGGCTGCGCCTTTTTGGCTTTGAAATGTGTATTATTGTAGCTGTATAGAAGCACTGGTTACAGCTTGTTCCTTTAGAGCCAGTCAGAGAAACCACTGTAGGTGACTCAGAAAAACTTGTGAATGAGGCACTTCCTAATATACCTGTTTCCTGTGTTGGAAAGTTGATGAAGCATAAGATTGCTTTCTGTATGACCAACAGTATTGTGCTGACATGATCTTTTTTCCCTTTACTGCTTCCCAGTGTCCAAGAAGGGTGCCCTCTCAAGAAAACAGTGTCTTATAGAACTGCTTATTTCCCTTTTAACTGACTTTTTTTTTTTTAACATTTGTCTGTTTAATAAGTGGCAATGGAAATTGCACAAGTCATGCAAGGTGTTCGTAACTTAAGAAGTGATTTGTTTGAAAATGAAGTACAAAATATATGTCAAATTCCACGTCATTGGAAGAGTGCAGCATGAAAGAAATGAAACTGTGTTTACTGGAGGTAGATGTCATCTTTTTATTTCATCTTTTGAAAGCTTATTATGGATTTCTCCCCAGTTAAATGGGGGTAGGAGTATGTGGAAATCAAATCACTTGTTGAGAATTCTTGTGCAGATGACAAGCAGAACCCTTTTTCCTTGTATCTCCAGAAATCGTGGGTGTGATTTTCTGCTGCTCCTCGGGTACTGACTTGCTTTTGTTTTCCAAGAATGTCGAGTTGTGTGCATAAGTTGTTGATGGGAGGAATTTTTCATGTGTTCATTCATGTTCTTCTCAAATTTTGAAATTAAGAAAAAAAGGATAAGAATGTAAATGTAAGTGACTATATAAATGCTTTAGCTAGAAAAAACATGTTTTGAGAGACTCTACATATTCAATTTAAATCACTGACTTATAATACACATGGGGGGAATAAGAGCTAAATATCCATCCTACCTACCTACCAAAACTCTGTTTTTCAGTCTTGAAGCAGACTCTTGGGGGAGTCACACTGTTCTAAGTGATTGAAAGAGCTATTGATGAATTTTGGGGCAGGGCCTTCCCTCTATCAAAGACATGAAGAATTGAATGGTTCAGGTAGTGTTAGAGTTTCTTGTTAGACATTCTCTAGGCAGGTGGAAAGTAAGTCCAAGTCTGTCATGTATTTTCTTGGCTGTCTCCAGGTAGGGAGTGGCCGTCCATAATTTCCATGGGAAAGGCAGTTGAGCTGCAGTCTCTTCCCCTTTCTAGGAAAAGCATCAGAACTTGGAGGTAGGACCTTCCTGAGGGATGCCTTTAGGGTCTCTCTTCTCCAACTGACTGGGTCTCTTGGGCTTTCTAACTTTTATTCCCTGAAGTTTATTTTGCCTTGTGAAAGCTCAAGTGTCCATTAGTGATTTGAATGTGTGATATCACAGAGTGGTTTGGGTTGGAAGGGACCTTAATGACCATCTAGTTCCAACCCCCCTGCCATGGGCAGGGACACCTTCCACTAGACCAGGTTGCTCCAAGCCTCGTCCAGCCTGGCCTTGAACACTTCCAGGGATGGGGCATCCACAGCTTCTCTGGGCAACGTGTCCCAGTGCCTCCCCACCCTCTCCGGGAAGAACTTCTTCCTGATATCCAATCTAAACCTCCCCACTTGCAATTTAAACCCGTTACCCCTTGTTTTTTGCACTCCATGGTGATCCCAGGCTTTACACCTACTTGGGGGTTGGAGGAATTTTGGTGAGCACAAAGGCTGTGGACTAAAAGTCTGGATTTGACAGTGGAACAATTCTAATCTCTTCCCACAGTGAGGAATGGCTGGGTGGCTGCCAAAGGTTGAACTGCTGCAGTTTTCTGTCTCATACTTAAATGTTCTTCGAGTGGCTAGTCTGTCTTTTTTTTTTAAAGCTAACTTTCATGGTCTCTGACACTGACTTGCTCAGAAATTTGTTTCTTTAACCTGAATTTGCTTTCTGCAGTACGCATTTGCTTATTAAGTATTCTGGGGGAAAAAAAAAAATTGCTGTGTTTAAATTCAGCAAATGCTATTTTACAATCTGAATTAAAAGTAAGTTTCCCTTAAGGAAGTGTGCTTATTTTCTGGGATACTTTTCTGTAGGATCCTTGTACAAAGCAGAGAACATGTACTAGCTGGCTGCTCACCACATCTGTCGATGCCGTGTTTTGTCTACTTGGAAATGGAGGTTGGAATCATGCCCCTGCAGAAGCCAGTGGCTACTTTGACACCACTGAGTGAAATGCAGTCAGAACCCCATCTCCTTGTATGTGTACTCCTAAGTTATCTTTTTCCTTGAGACTGCACTATTTCATGGTGCAGAAAAAAAAATTCTTCAGTGTGAATATGGCCCTTGGGTTCCATATCGATCTCGGCATTTCTCGGCTGCTGTCAGCTGGGTTCCTCCTTTACTGAATGGGAAGCTGAATTGGATGTTTAGTTTGCTTCATGTTCTCAGCAGTAGCTTTTTGCAGGTGTAAATGTAAGCCTAGTGAGTATTACAGAAGTTAAAACCGGTCACACACAACATCCCAATTGGAATTTGGTACATGTAACTCCTGAGATACCACTTTAGCGCTCCTGAGCATGCACGCATGAACCTTTGTGAATGCCTTTGTGAAACATGTTGTCATTGCTCAGTAAATAAGTAATTATGTGCAATTTAACTGGAAAACTTATTTTCTTAAATAGCTTGCCCACGTTTTAAGAGCCTTTCAGTGTTTGTTCTTAGGCATCGTATTTCAGGTTGTATGTGCTTTATAATGTTAGCTTAAAGCAAATAAGCAGTGTGGTAAAAAGATAGCTAGGTAAGCTCAGTGAAATATGATGGTACTGTTAGAAAAATGGTGATATATTTGAAACAATTTCTTTCTTGGTTGCTGACTTTTCAAAATCATTATGCCCACATGTATTTATTAGTGTTTTCAGCTCTTGAACCATTACAATAGGAGTATTTCTTTTTTCCTAGCTAAAGAAAACAAAACCTGACCATCTGGCTGCCTAATGTTACCAAACACAATGACTTTCAGGTTATAAATTATTACCTCTAAAGGAAGTGATGGAGAAAGGCGGAAAGAGCTGATGCATGAAAGCTTTTAGTGGAAATGAATGAAATAAACAGCTTTTCTGTCAGCAGATCATTTCATTTGCTCAAATTAACTAATGGTCTGATAAGTGAGACTCAGTGAAAACCAGCTGTAAGAAAAGGCATTCAACATGTTACTTAAAGAAGCATAATAAGACAGCTGGAATGAGAACTCATGGGCTTTAAGGGAGTTCTGTACGTTATACACAACATTACTAAATATTTCCCTCCTTGGCATTTGAGGGATGTTCTCGGCCACCTTGCCTGTTAGTGTGAACAACTTTTTAGCTGTACCTTGTACGTGCTTGTGGATTTTTGGATGTCACTGAGATCAGAGCTTGTTAGGAGGGGAAGTTGTGATTCACTGTGATTGAATGTTTACTGAGAGCGCCACCTGGTCCCATGACGTTGCATCAACAAGTCATCAGATGGTCCTGCAGATTCTTGCCAAGTACCCGGTGACTTCCTAATTCAAACCGTTGCAGAACTAGCATATGCTTTCATTATGATACATACTTTATGAATTGTAGAGTAATAGATGACCCTAGCACGTGCATGAAGTACGCCTGTAGGTCACTTCTTCTAGACCTAGAAAACAGGTGAGGTTAACCACATGCCTCAGTTGAAACCCTCCACGAAGGACCAACGTGACATACATTGGTTTTATATCACAGGAACTTCAGGTATGATGACACTGCAGTACATGGGAGGTGTTCCACTTCACGTGGAAATCACACTGATGCAGTTAAAATAGAATATAAGTCATATGGTGCACCTTTTTGAGAACTCACTTGGAATTTGAGAGCACGATGTTATACAGTAGCTGACCTTCCTACTTAGCCAAAATCTCAGTACCCAGAGGATTCCTGGCAGAGGGTATTCCAGTGTGGCAGAGCTGCTTTTCTAGCAGATTTTTGAATTCTGGAGGTTTTGCAACCCTCAAATAACTTGTAAGGAGTGTTTTCTAGCTAGCTGGATGTCTTCAAAGAGCTGTGGACTGTCACTGTGCCTGTTGAGTTCCACCGCCCTTTTCACTGAAGGAGACTCTTGCCCCTGGGGCTGCTCCGAGGGTTGACTCACACGATCAGGGACTGTGCATTAGGACCCAAGCCAGTCCTAGCGGGGCTGTGGCACATGCTGTCTTCGAGGGAGGGAAAGCGTAAATTCATGTTTCATGGAAGCTACATTCTGCCTGTGTTGTTCTTGAAACTGAAAGCTCGTATTAAGGCAGGCAGTCCAGAAAATTCTCTCCAGCAGGCAGGATGCTATGTGTGAAAATGAAATGCTTTCCTTTCAGTAATTTGGGAGAGTACCAAGTATATATGTCATAATGAGTGAAAAAACAAGGACAAGAGAGATTAGTATTTGTTGGGTATTTTAGAAATTTATTTTGATCCCTGTTTGTTTTTGAGCAAAATCTGTGTTGCTTGTAGATAAATACTGCTGCATTGGCATGTCAGATGTAAGCATCTCAAAAGCATTAAAGTTACAAATTTAATTCCAGCTCTTTGAAACTTAATGAAATGGCAGTTCTCTCTAGACAGCAGAGGCGTTTGTTCATGGTTGTGTAAGTTTTGAACCGCTTCCTGGGTGGGAAAAAGAAAAAGCGGAGAGAGTATACTTTTGACATCTCCAATCTGCTGTCTTTGGGAAACAATTTTCACTGTGAACATCAACATCATAGAACTACATAGTTCTCTCCCAGACAGCTCATTACACTATGAGAAATGTAATCATTTACAGATCAAATTCTGAAGGAAAGGAATCCAAATTTCAGCAAATAACATTTGGAAATATCGATTTGTACTTAAAATAGCATTGTAGAACCCAAACACAAGCCCTTTTTTACTTGGTATTGCACAGTTAGAAGAGATCATAATGACTTCTGATGAGCATCCTGCAGGCAAAGAGAAAGGATGCATTTTTCCCTTTGAGTCCGAGGAGGTTATTTCACGTCATGCCATAAGCACTGTGCAGCAGTGCTGGGAACGAACTCCTCTTCAGACATGATGGGATCGCTGTATTTCTGCAGTGCTCGATTAATGCCTCTTGATAGTATCTGAGAAACTCTGTACTAGTTTGCTTTCACAGAGCATGTAGACTATTTCTTAAATAGATGTAGCCCTATCATGCTTAATTGCTTTATTATTGCCTTTTTTATGATGTTCACTCATTGTTGTCCTAATAAACTTTTTCAGTTTGGCTGTCCTGGGTCATAAACTGCAACATACAAACCCAAACACTTAAGGGTCAGATCTGCCTTACTGTACTCCTAATAACTATGTAAGTGTCCCACAGCTGCCAAATAAAACAATACAAGAAAAAACAGATTGTTAACCTAAAATTTGCCAAAAAAACAGGTAGAACAGTCATCCTTCCTCCTCCTTGGCTTGAAAATAAGTCGAAGAAGAGAACCAGGTATCAGATCTTTCTCATTAAGTTGGCTGTCTTTCTTGTGTAATGTATATATGTTCCCTGATGTTTAAGTTTTCACATCACTGCAGCCAGAAGGGTCACAATTTACACTGTGAAAATTCTGTGTGAATTTACTTCTCTGGAAAATGTAGGGTAGTGTTTAATGAATATCTACCTGCTTGAGCACTTACAGGGCCTTGGATCCAGTCAGTGCATAAAGGGGTATACCAGAAACCTTCCTGGTTGTGACCTTGGTTTAGTCTTCTACTCTGTTGTATTTTGTAAACCAAATTGTCTTTTAGTGCTTCTGGTAATACTGACATTCCTAAAATTAGCAATCAACTCTTCCTTTGTATTCTATAATGACCTGTGCGAGGAGACAACTGGCTATTAACTCGTGTTCTGGAACTTGAGAATGGGCTTTCTCCAGAAGGTTGAAAAAACACCCTGGGAGCTGATAGTACAAGTGTCTCGGGTAAAGGTTCTTGCTGTGATAATCTACAGCAGTGAAGTGCTATCTGTGGTGTAAGTTTACAGCAGTGGATGATAAAACAAACAACTCCAGTCAAAGAATATAATCTAAACTAATAGAGATAATTGTTCTGTTACTCAGGGATAGGAAAAAAGTAGTAGTGCATGTTCCATAGGTCACAGTGGCTTTGTTGTTTAACAGTAAGTAGAGCTCTAAGTAGCACTAGCTCTAAGTAGCTTATATCCAATGTCCAGGCAACGTGAGACTGATGCTGTGAACCTTTTGTCTTTCCTCTAGAAAGCTACCTTCCGTCCACAACCCCCTTTTTTTTTTTCCCTAATCAGTTCCTGGGTGCTCTGCATGATGGTCATGAGATGCTCCAGCTCTTGTGCTTTGTTTGGTAAGGAAGGACGAACACATGGTTTGTACTGGGGAGTCATTCTGCTTTCCCTCTCCTGCCCTCCTGTGTTACTTTTACCTGACACACTTGTCCTTCCTCTAGCTTCCCCCCTTGATCCTCTTCTCTCCTTTCCCTGACCCAGGCTGCCTTCAGTACCAGAGTAGAAACCTGCCCACCTACCTTTGGTTTCTGCCCTTCCCTTCAAACTGGGCATTGACTTGGCTGTGAGGTAGCTGTGTAACATCTGTTGTGGCAGGGCCCTGGCAGGAGCTGGCTGTCATTCCTGAAAAAATGGGTACTAACATTTAAATAGCCGTGTTCACAGACAATTGAATTTTGGTGCTATAGAAGTTGTTGTGAAACAGTCGCTGACCACAGTGGGATCTGGGTTATGCTTGTTAGCATCAGGTGAGTTAAAAAAAATTGTTTAATACTAGTCACTGCTGCTGATGTGAGGTGGGCATGCTGTTGCTACCTTTGGACATGTCTCTGGTAGTGTTCATAAATTCCCCAGTGTGCTCTAGGAGCCATCCGGAGGCAGATGAAAATAATTTTGATCAGGTCCTTTCAGAGCATGTTGTAAATCAGTATGACTCCTTAACCACATGGAAAACCACAGGAACCACGTGACTCAGGTCCTCTGAGACCACAAATGTTATTTCTGTCTGATTTTTTTCCATCCCCATTCATCAGCTGGAGGCTTTCATCTCCTTTTTAAGAAATGGTCTTCCAAGCAGGGGTGAAACTACACCTGTCAGTAATGTATGTTCTTGTTACCCCACCATTCTGTCATTTTTCAAAAGGAATTACGTGAAGGTATGTCCTGCCGTACAAACTAGCCAACAGTCTGTCTTCTGAGCTTAGTTCAGTATCATCTTTTTCATTATCCATGGTAAAAATGAGAGACATCACCCACATTGGGAGGCCAGGCAGGAGTCATCCTCGCATGCCTGTGTGCACAGTAATATCTAATCCCTCCGCCAGTGCTTGAACATAGACTAAATTTTGCAACTATTTCCCATGCTATCATCAGATATGATTTTTAGGCACAAACAAGGCTACACCATTCCTGTCAGTCCCGGGCTGTTCTTTGCTTGTTTTCTGCGTCTGTAAAACTCTTAGGTCTTCCCCTTCTGAAGCCTGTGGGATGGAGACACTTAGATGTTGTCTTTTTTTTTTTTCATACCTTGCACCAATTGCCTAGGAGCACTCCTGCCAAGGGTCTGGCTTTGTTCTTAATGAAGTCTAGGGCTGTTTACAGCTTTTATCCTGGATGACTTGAGAGACAGTAGTTGTTGCAGTCTATGGAATCTCTAACATGCATCTATTTAGTAGAAGAGTTCAGATTTTTTTCTGAAGCGTTTGCATCTTTGACAGATTTCCATATTTTACATCTCTCTGGTTTAAGGTGTAAATAACATTTTAATTGAAGATTCATAGTTTGGCCTATTAAGGTATACATTTTCAGTAACGGAATTATTTTTAATCTGGGAGATACAAGCTACGTCCATAGAATCACAGAATAGTTTGGGTTGGATGGGACCTTTAAAGGTCATCTAGCCCAAGTTCCTTGGTGTGAGCAGGGTCATCTTTTCTAGCTTTTCTTCAAGGCTTTCTGAACTATTCTTTGGTTTTGTATATGATAGCAGGCTACCTAAATTCCAGTGCTTGAGATGGGAGTAGTTAATTCCCCTTTCAGATTTGGTTTGCAAGAATGAGTGATTGCATCTCTTTGCAGTACTAAACATGCTTTTGGACTGGATGTGTGCGTTGTCTTGTGGTCATGCAGCAGAACTACCTCGTGGGCAATACCTAGCTGTTCGTTCCTCAGTGTGCTAGACGGGTCTGTCTCCTACCCCCAGGGTGATGGAGAGGCCGCAGAAGACACTAGGAGGGACAGTCACCTTCTTTGGCCGTAGCCTCTGCGTTACGCAGTTTGTTCAGATTGGTTTCACAGGTTTTGCCCCGTGAAGAACTTGTAGGTGGCTATAAAGTAAATCCTAGCTTTCCATCAGGAATTACACTGAGTTCTTAGGTAGCACATGGAAATTGAGATTGATTCCTGAGGACTTGAGAGTGCACGGAAGACAGGCCCACAGTTTGTGTGTAAGGAACATAAAGACAAAACCCAGAAAAATTTAAGCTTCAAAAGCATTAGAAAAAATTAAAAAGTGCATAATAGATAACACATTACATCAGGGACTGCAAATTGAACTGAGCAAGAGAGCTCAGGTGTTGCAAGAAGAAATCCACCACAACAAAAGCTAATTGACATGAGAAAATTGGACTCTGTATTTTTTCGCTCAACTGCAGTACCAGCCGAGAATTTGCCCCTTAGCATAGTTGGTGTTGTTGTTAGGCATACCCTGATAGCCTTGTGGTGCCAGTAACCCCGCACAAACAGGTGCACCCCAGCAGCTCCTGTTTTGTTAACACAGAACAAAGTTAATGCTTTACCAGGTGCAGCTCACACCTGTGCTGGGAGTCAGGAAGACGGTCAAGGTTCAGAGCGGAGCAGTGGGAGGGCGGCAGCCCGAGCGCCAGGCTCTGGGCAGAAGCCCTGCCGGGTCTGCTTGGGCCAGCTTCTTGCCTCCCCTCTCTGTCACCTGCCAAGCTGTGGGAGCACAGGCGTCTGGAGACTTCAGAGTCTTGTTTAGCCCCACCGTAAGTCTCACAGAGAAGAGAAGGCTCTGGGGAGACCTTATTGCACCTTCCAGGACCTGAAGGGGCTACAAGGAAGCTGGGGGGGACTTTTTACAAGGGCCTGTAGTGACAGGACAAGGGGTAACGGGTTTAAATTGAAAGTGGGGAGGTTTAGATTAGATATCAGGAAGAAGTTCTTCCCGGAGAGGGTGGTGAGGCACTGGAACAGGTTGCCCAGAGAAGCTGTGGATGCCCCATCCCTGGAAGTGTCCAAGGCCAGGCTGGATGAGGCTTGGAGCAACCTGGTCTAGTGGAAGGTGTCCCTGCCCATGGCAGGGGGGTTGGAACTGGATGGGCTTTAAGGTCCCTTCCAACCCAAACCATTCTGTGATTCTATGAAAGGTAACACTCAGCAGCACAGGGACTGAGCACGTCAATCCTGTGCTGCTGGGAAGATACAAGATGTCTCAGTTGGCACTGACACATCCAAGGTACTTGCCCTATTCTGAAATGTTTGCTTTAATAAACGCAGCTGCCAAGGTAGAGAATGCAGGAAACCTGATCTGAATTTACAGGTGTCTACAGACTTCCCTATCAGATATCCAAGTGTATCGCTGTTGAACAGTGTCGTGGGTTATTGCTCCCACGTTAGTTTACAAACCAGGCATGCATGAGGAAAGTTGAACTAAAGCTGTAGAGCTGGCAAATGTATTTTTCTAATCACCATTTCGGGAAATTCCCAGAAACATGTATTTATAAGGTGTTTTCTGAAAGAATATGTAGCTTTCATACTTGGAATGGAAGTAAATGTCAGCTGAAGAGTGGTTGTTGGATGTGAAAAGCAAACCACGTGGGCGACTGAGTACTGACACTCCTAAATTAAAAAAGAAACAGATATCCAGTAGCTCTGAAGTAAACCAAAACCCTGAGTTCATAATCACTGCTTCAGTTATCATGTAGGAATGTAATTGTCGCATTCTTCGTAAATTAGTGCTCCCGATAACTTACATTATCATACTTGTAACAATCTCTTTTAATAAACACTTTTGTATGCAGTTGAACAGAAGAGAGCAACATTAATAGAATGCTTTCAGTATTCTTTTCAGTTTACTAGCAAAATAAAGCAGAAATAAAGGAAAAGGTACCTTGTGAAAAGACTAATTCTTCCCTGAAATCCGCCGAGAATCTGCAGAGGAAACCCAGTGAAGAACATCTAGAGACATGGCTTTTCACTCAGGGTCTGCGCTGGTGTCAGTGGAGTCTGCGGTCATGCATGCCTAAGGACTGGCTGATGGGCTGACAGGTTTTGCTGTGTGTATAATCATCATTTTGTGGGCTCATTTCACCTTTTTGTAGTGCAAGCACTGGAGAGGACTCATGGCTTCCCTGTGTGTGAAGTCTGTGTTGGGAGAATACGTAGTCCATGCAACATAACAGCTGTGCACTGATTTTCATAGGGAAGAGAGTGACAGAATGGAGAAAACATTTAGTGGAGTATGTACGTGAATATAGGTTAGTCTGTGATGCAGTGTTGGTATCCCACACGTGGAAGTACAGGCATTCAGTGAAGCAGGGATCTAAGGAGAAAAAACTGAAAGACTGGGAAAGAAGCGTTAAGTGAAGAATAGAAATTGCCAAGCCAGAGGTGCTGGGGGACATGTGGAAGCTCATGGCACGTAGACAGACTCAGGGCGCAGGTCTGGGAGTTGGGCAGTGCTGTCATCCCGAGTAAACCATCGCCTGTCAGCCTTTCCTGCCAGAGCAAGGCATAGTCTCCATGCCCTTTCTGTTGGGGTCCAGCAAAGGAACATACTGAAAGATAGACCTCTGCTTCTTATAGAGGAGAATCTTTCTTCTTGCCCCCCTTGATTTCCCCCTCCCCATTTCATGTTATATCTTGGTAGGACTCAGGCCGTAGTCTCCTCACGAGTGGATATAAAGCTGCGTTAAAAATGATTTCCAGTGAAAAGACTGTCGCCTCCTCAGAATGCACCTCAGGGAGGTATACGTTATTCCCTGTGTCTCATCTCTCCCTTTCTTTATTTGCCTGCGGAGTGTGGAAGTTGTTTGGGACAAGGAGTGCCTCTTGCATTGCTTGTACATGCACCAAACGGTTTCTCGTGGAAGACTGGGGATGCTCCACAAATCAAAATACTTTGTATTTAGCTACATTTTCCTATTGTCAGCACAATTCCTTAGGAAAGGGTAGTGGTGGAGAAACAGCGAGCCAAGTTTTAAATTCACCAGTGGTCTTGGCAACTTCCAGCAGTCCTGCCTCTTGCCCTATTATTTTAATGGTTCTTACTTCCTCCTGCGTTACACTTGCCATGATAGCTCTGACTTGCCTCAACACTCACCAGTCTTGTGGTTTCCAGGCTAGTCCCTGCTTTGTTTTTCACTCTGCATTTTCTCTGCCATGGCTGTAGCATTTCAGTATGCTTCAAAAGGTGGCTTCTCTTTATGAGAGCTCATCTATTTTCCATCAAAGAATTTTTGAAGTCTTAGTAGCATTGTGCATAGTGCCTGTTCTCAAATAGTGTGTTAAAACACTTGGTTTTTATTGATGTTGGGATTTAACCCGTAGCTTCTACTTGATTTTGTGCAGAAAAATGCAGTTCAATCTGTCTGTTATTAGGTTAGTGGAGGGGATTTTGAATTTTGCTAGAACAACTTAAGGAGCTTGTCCATGTCTCTGCTAAATTGCAGTAACATGAATTGTTGTTCACACTAACTACAGATGGAGGTGCGAAAGGAAATTGAGATTGAAATGCTCTTTGTCATGCTTCTCTGCTGCAGCTGAGAGGGGAACCGTTGTGCTGTTGGTAACAGAGCAAGTGAAATTCTGGTCACTAATGAGATTTCTTTGGATATGCAGCCTTTTATGTGGTCGGTATTTGTTGGATTTAACCCCAGGACGCTTTCTCAGCATTGGTGCTGGTGGAAAGAACAAGCTGAATAAAAGTTTGGCTGAGCTGAACTTTTTCTGAAGATTTCTATTGTCTAGAAATCTTCTCTCTTACATTTTTTTCCCTGCCTGATTTTTCTCCAGTCTTTTTGTCTCTTTTGTAAACATTTAAGTCTTATTAATTGTTGAAGCCAAGCGCATCCATCATGTCTACTGTTGCTTTGGCCGGGAGATGGTGCTGAGTCAGCACACCCTAAGGCGTCTCTACTCCAAGCAGGCTCCCCGAGGGGGCTGTTTCTGGCAGACCAGCGCAGAGCTTCTCATGGGCCGTCGGGTGCAGATCAGCAATTACAGAGTGAAAAAACAAGGACTAGTTCTTGAGTTGTTTAGTGGGAAGTTAAACACTGCATCAGCAGGCTCGGGAAGAGTGACTTGGAGGAATAAGGGCATACTAGCCCTGACCTGCCTTATGTCGGCTTGCTTTTGGATGTATCTTTATGTCATTTAAGAGATGTCTTAAAATGCGCTGTTTGCATGGAAATGGGCTCTGTAAGTAGATGAAAATGAGCACAAGTGCCTTCTATGAATTTATATAACCATTAGTTCTACTAATTTCAGATTGTCTGCCAAAAGTAAGCTCAAAAAACTGCTGAGGCTCTCTGTTGTCTGGTCTATGGTACTCCACTCCCGTTTAAAATAATTGATCGAGTATTAGGTAGCTGTTGTCAACAAGAGCTAATGAAGCGATGACTCTGAAGTACCTAAGAATTATGTATAGTGGGGGGAGATTATTCAAGAGCTGTCCAAACATCTCCTGCACAATGTGCAGAATCCATTGGCAGGTAGGGGCAAATGCAGTTCGAGCAGAACATGTAAAATTTCACTGTAGGGCAAACCACATTTCTTAAAGTCTTTCCAGCAAAAGAAGCACCATATTCAGCTACTTTACAGCAGCCGCAAGTTCTTACCCTGAGTTTTTGTTTTCTGTTGGATTTCTCATCTCAAATGCAAGAAGCCCATCCCTGGGATGCATTTACAGTATTTGATTTGCTAAATTAGCTAACATGTCAGAATGAAACGGGTGAAGTTTACATCAAGAAAATTTCATAGAATCATAGAATGG